>NW_019737390.1:470499-520385 GCF_002891405.2 Cryptotermes secundus
CACAAAGACCTAGGAAATCACCTCCTGCAGTTATGCCCTAAAGTCGTGAAACACTCTGTATATATACAGTGACGTGCTGCCTGAAAGCCGGACTATAAGACGTCTAATACTAGTCAGCGGCTAGCAATTCTAAGGCAGCGGCGAAGCCTAGGAAATTGTTGCCCCCGGAGTGAAAGTCTAACAGTGGGGTTCCCATTGTTTGAGGCGTTCGTTGCGTAGCAGCGGGCGAAATTAACCATTCGACAAGGTATTCCATATTCAGTCCGAGTGCAAGATATAACAGTTCGTATTCGGCAAGAGAGAGACCAGCAGAGTTCTTATCCGACCGACTAGAGCAGAAGGGTTCGTATCCGACAAGGAACCAAGGACAGTTGAGCTCCGAGCAGAGCAGAAGACACTTCACCAAGATCAGCGGTGCAAGAAATTGTAATAGTGAAGCGGGAACGTCTAAAGGGCATTGAGAATAATTGTACTTGTGAGTGTAAAGTGTGATTGTCCAATAAATATTCGCTCAAACGCGAGAATCCGGACAAATTTCTTGTTGCGTTGCCTAAGAAACACGCTACAATATATAGTTCATTTTTAAACCTTCTGTAACAGGTAGACGCACTTGATATAGGTTTTGTCTCCATACAGTTGTGCCACCTTGCTTTAGGGTGTCTCCAGACAGGCAGACGCACTTGCGATAGGTTTTGTCTCCATACAGTTGTGCCACCTTGCTTTAGGGTGTCTCCAGACAGGCAGACGCACTTTCGATAGGTTTTATCTCCATACAGTTGTGCCACCTTGCTTTAGGGTGTCTCCAGACAGGCAGACGCACTTGCGATAGGTTTTATTTCCATACAGTTGTGTCACCTTGCTTTAGGGTGTCTCCAGACAGGCAGACGCACTTGCGATAGGTTTTGTCTCCATACAGTTGTGCCACCTTGCTTTAGGGTGTCTCCAGACAGGCAGACGCACTTTCGATAGGTTTTATCTCCATATAGTTGTGCCACCTTGCTTTAGGGTGTTTCCAGACAGGCAGACGCATTTGCGATAGGTTTTGTCTCCATGCAGTTGTGCCACCTTGCTTTAGGGTGTCTCCAGACAGGCAGACGCACTTGCGATAGGTTTTGTCTCCATACAGTTGTGCCACCTTGCTTTAGGGTGTCTCCAGACAGGCAGACGCACTTGCGATATGTTTTGTCTCCATACAGTTGTGCCACCTTGCTTTAGGGTGTCTCCAGACAGGCAGATGCACTTGCGATAGGTTTTGTCTCCAGACAGTTGTGCCACATTGCTTTAGGTTGTCTCCACGCAACTGCACGCACTTGATATTGGCTGGTCCTGGACCTATGTGCATAGCATTGATGCGAGTATAGACTGACGGCTTACCTTAGCATTCACCACCAACACTGACAATTTTAATTAGCAGGGTATTTAACGGAAAATCATCGGCTGCAAGTTTCGTGTATCACCCAATTAAATATGAGAAAATCGTTCATATACAGTCCTGCATATTTTTTTCTTAAAAGCTGTGTGGCCTGTTTGGACGTTTCTCATCAATGACACACGCATGAATGGAGGCGTTGTTGAGGGCACTTCCAGACACACGTCACAAGTGACGCTGTATTCAGAACGTGCCGCTATCCTGCCTTAAATTTGCAGTGTAGTGTGGATGACTAGATTATGTGTAGTACTGATGCAATCAACATTATTTCTATACTTCAGCAGAACTTGAAGCCCATCATAGCGGCCGCGCGGTCTAAGGTACGAACTGTGTTTCGCTCAAAATCTGGGAGCGTGGGTTCGAATCCTATTCAAGGCATGGATGTCTCTGTGCGTTTATTCTGTTTGTGCTGTTCTGTGTGTAGGCAGCGGCCTTGCGATGGGCTGATCCCCCGTCCACGAGGTCCTACCTACTGTGTGTATATTAAGAAACTTAAAAAACCAGCCAAGGTCCACAAGGACTACAGGGTAGATAGATAGATAGACAGATAGATAGAGCAAAATCTAATTCTTCTCTATGTTTCGGTGTCAGAACACAATTTTCAGTCACAGATAGTTGTTGTTATTGGAGAGGGTGGGTTTCCCCATGCACTTAGACCAGATATTGGTCCATTGTGCGTCCCCCTGTGATATCCTACCAGTCTCTATATCCTACCGGTACTGGTGCGTGCCATCAGTCCGGACTCAGCCAGCGAGTTCGGCCTCTACTGGCTCAGGGGTATCTCGATGCTTCCCCCATCTACCAGAGGCGTTAGAGACTACTGTTGGGCGGGAAATTTCCTGAATTTGGCTCAGAGGTCCCCTTGGGACATGAGGTTCTTTTACGTCCCTTAAAGCTACGACACGGGACCCACGGCTTAAAGTCCCTCCCGGAGGAATTGTTCCCTGAATTTTTCCGCCCTTAAAAATTCCACGACCTCCGCCGGGTTTGAACCCGGCTACCTTGAGTCACGAGGTGTGAACGTTACCCCTAGACTACGGAGGCCGCGTACCAGATAGCAACTACAAACACAGTCAAATTAATGCTTTCTCCAATATGTTTCCTCAAAGTTCAATTGTCTCTTTGCGTTTGTAGTTCTTAGTTGGGTCTGAAGATGGCGTACTTATGCCGAAACATGCGGCGCAATAGTGAAATACAATTAATAAATACTTGCGGTTGAGTATATACCGGTCTGTGGATGATTAATCTAAATGCAACCAAGATGCAAGAGTTCAGTATCAGCTAGGATAACTTCCCATTACTCTGTCAGTGCTGCTCAGGTTCCTTTCCTTCCCAGTCCTTCTAAAATCGCTGTAATTACTCGTATATCATCTTGAAATGAAATTACTTCACCACCGCACCCTTGGGTTTATGTAACTTTATGCGTTGACTATTCTGTGACAGTGAGTCAACTACTGAGGTTATGTAAAAAAACGTAATGTACAGCTATCGCTGTAAAATTCCATGAAGGTTCATAGGGTTGTGGAATGTAGAGGTTCCCGCATTTTCTAGAGTATGGGCAAACAGATGGCGGTAAGATTGACAGCCTTACGCGCCGGCTGCCTTTTACCCCTCAGGAAGATTCCTGGTGCTCATTTTTGTTAGAGGCTAAGTCGAACCCAGGGCCATAGGGAGACTGGAAGGATTAGATAAATTGAAAAAAAATCCAATGACCTCATCGGGTCTCGAACCGGCGACTTGTTGCATAGTGCCTCAACCAACTACGCTACTGAGTTTATGTAGCGCCTGGTCAGGGTGACTACCAGATATACGTGTATCCGAGAAAGCGGTTGCATTGCTGCTCCTACATGCACGCATGCCCATCATTCACTGTACTCTGCCCACGAAGTGAGCACATGCCGCACGTTGTTGGCCTGTGTTAACATGGGAATGTATGTTTAAGGAAAACATGAGAACGCTGTGTTTCTGTCGTGTCTTCCTTTGTTTATACTCTTTTATTTTCGAGTCCGAATTCCGTGGCAGTAATTTTCCTATTAGTCTTAGCGTAGCAGCGGAAGTACACTCGATGCAAAATATCTCCAAGCATGATTTACGTAACAGAGAAAGAGAGATATGGAGGAGAATGGAAAGGACAAGGGGGGGGAGGAGCAGTATAAGGACGGTTGGACTCTTTTCTTATGTTTAACTTATACCTTGGCGGTCTTTCCCTCACAGTACCTTGATTTACAAGGAATTTCGCGGATACTTTGTTTCTGTAGAGTATGCCTGCTTTAAGCACGTGATATTATTTCGGTTCCTTCTCAGAATAAAGGGGCTCATATCAATACTGTGTGCTTACATACACACCCATACCAATATAAAATGTAACTGTGGATCATTGCAGAGACGGTCTCGGGAGAGTCGTTTCAATCTGTACTGTGAATGCACCCTCTGTCCGTGCAATCTCTAATTCAGGTCTCACTCGGAACACTTGCACGCGAGTAAAAGGCGAAATAAGACAGATAATTACGTCTATTCTGGAACGGGGTCCACTCAGCCTCGTGATGATAATTGAGGAGCTATTTCAAGGAAATAGCGGCTCCGGTCTAGAAAACCGAAATTAACTGCCGTTGGGATTCGTTGCGCTGACCACGCGACACCCTCTATCCGCAAGGTTTATTTCAGACATAAATATTGTACTCGAATATCCATACTGAGGGACAAAGCCCAGTCTCTGTGTTGGTGTCCTTTATTGTAGACAATTCCAGGAAAGAGGGCAAACCTAGTTTACATTACAATATGACCTGTCTGCACAAAGGCAGTGGGTTCATGTTCACGAAACTGGAACCGGAAACAGACTGAGGACATGTGAACTTCAGACCATAGAATTTCAACTACTGTCTAACAGTTTCTATTGTAGTCTGAATCATCAGTCGCACCTTACGTTTCGTATAGTTGGATAGCTTGTGTTTATGTGACCTACATTTGGCAGAAGTCTCACAATTGTACAGCTGTAATTGAAGCGTTCCGATTGTCTTATATTCTAAAATTACGAAGGACATACCTGGAATCAGGTCCAGTTGATTTGCATCGATTTAGCATATCTGCGTGCATTCTGTCACTTGTCCATGACAACCAACGAACTCGCAACATTACTAAGTATACGACAAAAGGCCGCGTCATTGCTCAAGCGGTTAGTCACTGGCTTCCCACCTCGGCGGCCCGGGTTCGATCCCGGGTCTGGTCCAGTGGGATTTGTGGTGGACAAAGTGGCGCTGGGGCAGGTTTTCTCTGAGTACTTCGGTTCCCTTGCCAATCTTCATTCCACCAATTGCTCCACAATCACTCTCACCTATCATCTGGGGCTGGTACAATAGGCCAGAAGTGGCCGCAGTACAAGGGACTTAGTCCCACCCCACTAGCAATAAATAAAAGTACATGACATCATTCAGTAGAATAAACGTTATTACCGCCAGCTTCGTGCTCAGTTTACAGCCTCTCTCTCTTTCTCTCTCTCTATTTTCCTGTTGCTCCCACTTTGGAGCATAGAGCACCAGTGAAATGTTTTCTTTCACTTCAGTTTCTTAATCCTAAGACCGTTGCTAGGTCTCCTTTGACGGGAGATCAGCCCATCGGAAGGTCACTACATATGCAAACACAGAATACACGCAGTCATACATCCGTGCTTTGAGTGGGATTCGAACCCACGATCCCAGTGTTTGAGCGAGGGAAGTCTTAGACCGCGAGGCCAGTTTACAACCAGTTTTGAGCCAGTAGTTCAATATTTTTGAAGTTCTAATAGCATTAGAATGTTTTCACAACACGAAGTTCATGGAAGATAATAAGAGTTCAGAAGGACAAGAAATTTCCCGTCATTTTTGTAACAAGAAGGTTCATCACCTTGATCATGACGGCCAACCAGTGGACGCCATTCAGAGCGAATTGAATCCAGACCATGCCTTAACAACATACCTGCACGTCTTTAATTTTCATGTTTTCCTCCGATCTGCGTAAGACCTAGATGCAGATTGGAGGATAATATTAAAATTTATCTTAGATAAGATGAGGGTGTGGAATGGATTCACCTGGCTCATGACAGAGACTAGTGGCAGTCTCTTGCGAACACGGTAATGAAACTACGGGTTCCACAAAATACTGGAATTCTGTGTGGCTTAGCAACTACTGCCTTCTCAAGAAGGATGCAGTTCCATGGAGTCAGCTACATCTCATCTATGTCTGGGTCTTTTAAATAACGTTTTCCTTGAGGATTTTCGGACTAAAACTTATGTACTTATTACAGCACTCCACATGCGTGCTATATTTCTTACCGTTCATGTCCTATCGAGTTTATAACCATAATAATATTTGCTGAAGAGTACAAATTATGAAGCATTTCATTTACCCCTTCGTTTTCTCTGTCCTCCTTTTCTTTCCTCCCGCTTGAAGATTCTGACCTGCATTCGTCCCTTTGGAAGAGTACGCCAAGTTTCGGAACGACACTTAACATCCCGTCTGAACACCACCAGCAAGCCTGAGGTGCGCCTCTCTGAGCATGAAGACAGGGATAGGGAACGTCGAGGTGAGGTGTCAGTGATCCGGAACTCTCAACAAGATGGAGATGAGAGGTCTGCTGCACATTCTGGCAGCTTTGATCGCAGAGGAAACTCCTGGTAACCACTGCATAGGCGCTCGTAGAGCCTTTGGTGAAGATAGTAAAGCAGGACAATATCTCGGGGGCTGCAAGGAATCGCATGCCTCACGCAACCTCATGTTACTGTCCTGGACTGGAAAGCAATTTACGTCCTTACTAAACCCGTCGAACAGTATCCTTCTTGAGATACTAACACTCGCTCAGCAGGACAATACAATCTCTTAATTTCGTGAACCAGAAAGCTCATTATCGTATTCACAAGAGTCGGCGACTGGACGATATTTTGAGACAGAACCGTCCTGTTTCCATTGTTTAGGTTTCACAAAGAACCCAAGCGCAAATTGTGCGCAATATTATGTGTGTCATATTCTTTCCGTTATCAACCCAACTTGGAATAACATTCTTTGTCGGCTGTCCACGAGTACTTGTTCAGTATTTTCGCAGTTACCGCGCACACGTGTAGGCTTCTTCATGGGGAGGGGTGAGACTGAGTCCACTTGCTACGTCAGCCGGTAATTTTCCTGCTGTGTTAGATGATAACGAGCAGGAGCAGTTAGTGGGATGAAAACTGGCAGAGGATACCGAAGTACCCGAAGAAAAACGGCCCTAGTGATACTCTGTCCACATCATATCCTACATGATATGACCTGGGATCGAACTCGGGCAGCCATGGTGGGAAGCCCACGCGGACATATTATCATAAAACATGCGCTCACTGTTTGTTGTACCGATGCTTGTGCTTGCACATACTCGACTGAATGTTTTTGTTTCACAATGTTATCATCGCGCAACGCGTACAGAACGATGTACCTAATCCTAACTGCTGTGTACACTTATTTGGACAGAGGCCTGTATTTACCGGAGCATGTCCATAGTTGTATTATGGTTACCACAGATATTTGTAAAATGTGTGTATGACGTGTAACTGCACAAGTCATCACAATGCATGAGTGTCCATAGTTCATAATTTCTGTTGTAAAAAGTCAACATTTAATTCTTTAAATTTTATGGTTTCTGTTGTATTTCTTACGTAAAAGCAGAAGTGATTTCTCATTGTAAACGTATCAATTGTCAATATACGTAATATTTATTATATTCCCGTCTACACAAGACTATTTCCAGCAAGTATAGTTTGTTGTCTGCCGGTCACAGTAGCCGAGCGGTCTAAGGCATGCACTGTCTTCGCTCGCTCGGAAGCCGGGATCGTGGGCTCGAATCCCACTCAGGGCATGGATGTTTGTGTGCGTTTTTCTGTGTTTGTCTACAGGTAGAGGCCTTGCGACGAGTTGATCACTCGCCCAAGGAGTCCTACCGAATGTTTAAGACCTAGTAAACCGAAGTGAAACGGAGAGTTTCATGGAGGTAGGCCTAGGCCCAAATTGGGGCTGTAGCGCCACAGAAAAAAAAAATTGTTTGTTGTCTAGGATTTGCTCTCTTGGAAAAAATAAATATAATCTAGCGATTTACGCAACTGGTTGAAAAGAATATATTTTGCATTTGTAAAATTTGTATAGGACTGATGTTTTCCTGAATTTACATTTTCTATACCTTGGCTGTGCCTGCCTGTATTTAAATTTAGTCTGATACTCCGCGGTAGCGCAGTTGGTTGAGGCACTATGCTACAAGCCGGAAGGTCGCGGGTTCAAGTCCCGATGAGGCCATTGAAATGTTTCAATTGACCTAATCCTTCCAGCAGCACTATGGCCCTGGGGTAGACTCAACCTGTAACAGATATGAGTACCAGGAATATTCTTGGGAGTAAAGGGCGGCCGGCGCGTAAGGCTGACGACATTACCGCCATCTATTAGCCGATTCTCTAGAAAATGTGGGAACCTCAACATCTCACAACCCTTTGGGCCTCCACTGCCTGTTACAGTGTGACCTTTACTTTTTATTACTCAATTTGAATTACTTTATAAAATCTTCTTGCTCTTGACTTTGCACAGAAGGCACAATTACTGGATTTTACGATGTTAATGCCAACGACACCTCATAAATCATGTTTCCGCTGTTATTATTGTTGATTGTTAAAAATTGAGAAATATAATTTTCGTATGATCATCATAAATGTAATAGCATCCGTACCAAACAGAGTGAAACTGATCAGCTGGCTCAGGTGTTGTTGGTGGTGAGTATGCACATGCGCAGAGCGTGATGAACTCACAATCCTGCCTATTTCCGTCAGAAAAAGAATTACTTAGTAGACCATCAAGCCATCTAAGTATGTCCTCCTTTTCAACGCTTGGCCGACTTCCACAGAATCTAGTACCGATGTTTATATCATTACGCGTAGCACTAACCTCACACTCCGTAATTTTCTGTGATCATAACAACCTTGTGGACGCGATAAATTGTGAGGTGGGGGTTTCACTGGCGTCGTATATTATTATATTTGGCAACAGAACTGCGAAAATTATGCAGCACTTTTGAAGGCAATATTTTCATAGAATACGAGAAAACAGCAGGTGATTTTATTTATATGTCACGGTATAATGGGTCATTGGAGCCAGGGCTATAACATCTTGCATGAAGACGGATTATAATTATCAGTACGAATTATGCATACACTCTCCATAATGGCCCAGAATTAGGTGAGACGGTGAGAAATTGTGGGATGTATCTGACAATCCGCTCATTAAAGTACTCCCCAGTACGTAAGTTCTTCCCAAGGCCGCGCCATAGCTCAAGCGGTTAGTCGCTGGCTTCCCACCGCTGCGGTCCAAGGTTCGATCCCGGGTCTAGTCAAGTGGGATTTGTGGTGGACAAAGTGGCGCTGGGGCAGGTTTTCTCTGAGTACTTCGGTTTCCCCTGCCAATCTTCATTCCACCAATTGCTCCACAATCACCCACACCTATCATCTGGGGCTGGTACAATAGGCCAGAAGTGGCCGCAGTACAAGGGACTTAGTCCCACCCCACTAGCAATAAAAAAAAAGTTCTTCTCATGAAGAAATAAAAATATTATATGAGGCTTGAGGTTCACGTGACGCGGAGTGGTACACTCTACCGCGCTGTTGCACTGCTGGAACCTGCTGCCTCTACCGTCACAGTATCCCGCCCTGAACAGACGAGCACCAGGTTCGTCCAAAGCGTTGGTACAAAATGATACAGCGTCACATCCCAGAAGACTCTTTAGCTAGTGAATGCTATACCGCATACACTAAAAGGACAATTTACAGCTTTATACGAGTATAAAGTAGGCTTTATATATCAGTCAACATGCCTAAAACTGAAGGAAGCCAGCTGACGTCATTTAACGACCTGTCACATCACCTTTCGCCAAAATTTGATTAACGGTTCTGACAAATTCGTGACTTTATGGAAAACTGGTCTTTGTAATAGGTAAATGTTGCGGCATATTTGCTCTGTGCAAGAACGGTTGAGCCATAGAAATAGCTCTTTCTAAGTAAAGGCGCATCCACATTACTCGTGCTCGTGCTCGTGCTCACTAGGCTTGTGCTCGTCGGGAGACTCGTCTGGCTTTTACTTGTGCCCGTAAATCTTCGTCCACACTACTTCAGTTGCTCGCCAAACTTCGGGCGCGTGAGGATCCGTATATTTACCAGTAGTGTGTATAGGCTGTAGACGTGTTTCAATTTATTGGCTATAGCTTTTAAATTACAAATTTTTAATTTTTTGTCTCGTGGCTTTTCATATCGTCTACATTACTCGCGAGCACGAGCACGAGCACGAGTAATGTGGACGCGCCTTAGTACATGCTACATACATCAATGGAACAACGGGGTTATGCAACCCGCTTCTAGACAACGGCTCGGTAAACACAATTCCGCGCAGACACGATGACGTCATAACCCAAACAGTGCTTAGCAATCACATGAATCATACTGAGTAAATTTAGATATGCAGACCACATATCGCCATTTTGCTTCTTTTCATGAAGTGGGTTCTATAAAATCCTGGGAATTTCTTGAGTATCTGCACGATTGGCGGCTTCTCAAGAAGGGCTCAGCTCCATGAGTGAGTGATTACAGCTGTAATGTTCGTCCCATATTCCAGTAGCTATGATGTTTTCCTCATTTTCCAGTAACTCTAATTAATGTCTGTCGTCACGTTCCAGTAGCTACAATGTACTCGTACGTTCTCGTGTTCCAGTAGTTATAATGTTTACCCTCATATTCTAGTAGCTATAATATTCGTCCCCATGTTCCAATAGCTATAAAGTTTCTTATATTCCAGCAACCGTAATCTTTGTCCTCATGTTTTAGTCGCAATAGTGTTCATTCTCATGTTCCAATAGCTATAAAGTTTGTTCTCATATCACAGTATTCATTGTGTTTTCCCGCATGTTCCAATAGCTATAAAGTTTGTTCTCATATCACAGTATTCATTGTGTTTTCCCTCGTGTTCAAATCGCTACAATGTTCATACTTGTGTTTCAGACAACAATCCCTGGTATCGGCCATGGCGGGCTTAATGCATCTGGTGGTGCACAATTACAATGAGATCCTGCAATCAAAGAAAGGTGAGTCACGCGTCACGCGTTATGAAACGTTGCTTGCCGCCAGTAAAAATCTTGACGTAACTGAAGCCAGCACACGGACGTCGTAGGAAACTAATATGCTGCTTAATCCTGAGGTCGAACAGCACCATACTGTGATTGTATTTTGTCAAATTTTGTCAAAAAATTGCAGGAGGAAATGATTTTGATTATGTAATACAAATAATACTATAACAGATTCGATATATTTCACTGTAAATTTCTCTGTTTTGTGTCATGCTATCAAAGCATCAATGTTATCCGTGAGACTTCAGCTGAAGTTGCCCTGTGCTTAAGCACTAGCGCCATGAATACTCTGGGAAACTACAAGAAAGTACGGTTAACTATAGGCGTCATATGGATGTGACATCAGTTTGAAGATTGGGGGCTTTCCACGGAGAAGCAACTCCCTGTGTTCAGTGGTTGAGCTTTCCTTGATACGCTTCATTTCAACGGGAGATTTTTCATGAAATTCCCGTCTTGTGCCCAATACCCACAATCCTGACTGACACCTTTCGTAAATACCGTATTTACGCATGTATAGGCCGCACATTTTTTGCCAAAAATTCAAGAGGAAAACTGGGGCGCGGCTTATATTCGAAATCACACTTCATTTAAAAAAATATATATTCATAATTAGTAATACAGGGTGTTCTACTCCTGAAATAATATTCCAAGAAAATTATTTTTTCTATAATTTCCGTCTGAAAATTGTGCTGCGGCCTATACATGCGTAAATACGGTATCCTCATTCCCTCAAAGTAAATGTGGGACATTGCTTTAAATTAAGCAAATGCCATTTCCTTCATATTTTCGTCGACTACTTATTTATTTATCGGTCTAATATTCGATATTATATAATGTAAACTACTGAAAACGGCATTAAATATATTATAAATAAATGAAACTTAGAACTAGTAGCGGCATTAAACGGTGTACTTTCTAACTTACGGTTAACAATGATAGCAATTAATTCCTGAGCGTCACATGTGATCGATATGAGAGCCATCTGTTGCACAGTCATTACAATTTACGTGGTGACATTTGTTTGAAATACAGTGCAGCTTTCGGTAAGACTTCATTCATTTTTATAGAGTGTAAATTAATAAGATCTTTACCGCGTAAGGTGTATAGACATATTCACGTAATTTTCGATATAATGGCGACTGTTGGAGCTAGGGATATATAGAGGTAGTTTATGGATAAACATGTGAGAATCAATTGTTTTACATATACGTTAACAATTTTGACTATGGCGACAGCGCGAAAAATTTAGCTGTCATAGAAACATCTAATCAGCCGAGATCTGTAAAGGTAAAGTTGTCATTGTGTTTAACTAAGTACTACACCGTGAAGGGGTATGGGGGAGCGGATGTACAGACCCACGTTTTCTTAACCTCTGTGCTAGTTGGAGGTGAGTGGTCAGCTTCACTTCCCGGGCGCTTTAATACCGGGGAAAGAGCCCCCGGCACCCATTGGATAGGAGGTTGGGTGGGCCCGAGATGTACGAATTGAAATTGGGTAAGTGAGGTGGTCACTGAGTATTTTTATCATTCGGTTCTGAAGGGTTCTGGCGGTTGTGAAAATAAGTCAAATTTACTGAAGTTTTACACTTTGCCCATCATCCAGTATTCTGAACAACACGACGTTTCGAGAACAGAGACTCTTTCTGTCCTCAGTTGGAAGGGCGGGAGGCCTCATCTATGTCGGGCCCGTCAGAAAAGACTGACCTTAAGGAGGGCCAACGAGTGTGGTTGGCTTTTTATATATACTGTCCAATGACAGGATGTGGAAAACGAATTGGAAAAATATAGAAGAAGCGATCGCAGTATAATTAGAGACAGAATTTGTATCGACAGACGGAGGGAAGCCTCGACAATCGTCAATGTCCTGACCGAGATTCGAACCGGATGCCTCCCAAAACGAATCACAAAGGTCTCGATTCGAGCGAACTTACTCTGTGGTGCTGTGCTTGTCTTGTGTTTCAGACCCAATGGTGGACTCATGGTTCCTCATGAGCAGCCCTATGCCAGTTCTGTTAATTCTGGTCTTCTACTTGTACTTCGTTCTGAAGCTAGGACCTCAGCTAATGGCCACACGGAAGGCGTTCAATCTCCAAAGGATCCTTGTCGCATACAACTTTTATCAAGTCATATTCAGCCTCTGGCTCAGTACTATGGTACGTATACTGCGGATGCTCTTGTCCATCATGATCACGTGCTCCACAGGCCCACAGTTTGCTTGCTTGTGCACCGAACCTGCAGATCATGTAACTTTACATGTGCATATAGTCTGTATAGATTTGTGTGTGTGTGTGTGTGTGTAAGAGACGGATATTTACGTCTGCGATGTGAGCTCGTTCCTCTTCTGTGAGTAAAATTCGGCACAACCACCAGAAATGGGCGTAAGAGTCCCGGTATGCTAACGTCATCGTACCAGATACAGTGAGCGATAAGTTTAAAGACTCAGTAACACATATGAAAACAACCTACTTTATGTGTTTCAGCCTTTCAGGGTTGGTGCTATGTCCTACATATTTAAAAACGGCTGTCATCCAGTAGAACTTCACAGAAATCCATTCTCAATTGCAGTAAGTAGAACATGCTCTTAAGTCATATATTATATGTGAGAGTCTCTGATATTAAGAGAGGAACATAGACTGAGGGTGTTGAGGAGAATATTTGGACCGAAGAGAGATGAAGTGGCAGAAGGTTGGAGAAAACTGCATAATGAGCAGCTTCATAACTCGTACTCTTCTCGAAGTATAATTAGAATGATCAAGTCAAGGAGGATGAGATGGGCAGGGCAAGTAGCACGAATGGAGGAGAAGAGGAATGGTTACTAGCGATTCGTAGCCTGCAATACCTTTTCAAAATACCGAAGCAGGCAACCCGCCGAATTATTCCATAAGCCCACAGCCTTTACTAATTTCTCCAAAACGTCGCATTTCATGTGTTTGTTATAATACTTATGTTGTGTCGGATCCCAGGGAACAGACTTAGCTTTGTACAGTTTTATGAATGTTAACGTGTTTTCGCATTCCACTTCATCGAAAATCACAATGAACAAAAAATAGAATAGAAAAAAGAGTGGAGAAATGACCTGGTCAAAATTAGGAACGGTTTTCAACAGGCGAACGCTTGCAGAAACACGTACAACTACAAACAAAAAAAAAAGTACGTGGCTTCAGTCCGCAAGCGAACTACATACCGACTGAGGAACCACCGCTTGTCGGCGAAGTTAGTGCCAACATTAGCGGATAGAGGATGTCGCGTGGTCAGCGCAACGAATCCCCAAGGACGTTAATTTCGGTTTTCTAGACCGGAGCCGCTATCTCCTTGAAATAGCTCCTCAATTATCCCCACGAGGCTGAGTGGACGCCGTTCCAGACCCACTAATTTTCAGAAAACCTGGATCTGTAGCCAGGAACTCTGACTACTAGACCACAGAAGTGGTCACACGTGCAACTACAATGTGGTATTCTTTGATGCAGGGGCGGCCCGTGTATAGGCCTGCGGAACTGCAGCACCCCCCAATTTCCACATGATATTATCGATAACATTTATATAATGAGTCCTTTTTTCTTTAATTCTTTCTTTATACTTGTACAATACACTATATAATCCTTAAGCTTAATGTCAGTAGCCAAATCTTTGTATGGAACTGTGCGCTTCTGGAGCAGGACCCCCATTAATTTTAGCTACGAGCCGCCACTGCTTTGATGCTCGCTGCAAAACGGACATATGGGTGGATTGACCGCGCCGCGAACCCAACAAGGGAGAACAGTACAGTAAAACCGCACACACGTGTTACATTACGCTCTTAAGTCAAGGCAGTAAGCCAAAATGTGTATCCGGCTTAGAAACTTCTTGGTCATGCCCCTGAATCACTGTGTTACTTTCGTGTCAGTTGTACAGGTAACACGTCTAGCGGCGCCTTCCATGTACCACAATTAACTAGTCTCACATTTTACTATGAATCATGTTAACGTCTCTTCCTAATTTTTTTGTTGTTGTTTCAGATTTCTAATGGTGCATGGTGGTACTTCTTTTCGAAAATAATTGAACTATTAGATACGGTAAGTTTCAAATATAGGTGATAAATAATTATGCCAACAAAATATTTGTAGGTGCCATGAAGCTGCGACCTGGGTCAGAACTTCAAGTTCCTTCTTCACTATACAGAATTTTCAGTAGAAAGTAGGTCTATACACGAATGCCTCGGTGTAACCTCTGACAAGAACAGTTTCAGGAAACTCCTGCCTCAGACTGTTTGAAATGACAAGTAACAATGTTTAGAAAGGAGCCCTGAGGAGGAGTTCCTCGTTGAGAATGGAACAACTCACGTTCCATTCTGACACAGATAGCGCTGTTTGTTCTAAATACCACGCCCAGACTGACTCCTGGGCTCACCCAACCTCCTCCTAGCCAGGGAGCAAATCGGCTTAACCGGAAGCAGACCACTCACCTGCATCTGGTGCCTAAACCTAAAGCAAGGCTCTCTGAACACATCTTCGAGCCTACTGCTAGGTACAGGAACAACCTCGCTAACTGAATGCTACGTACTTAAAATATACGAGATCTGATGTTGCAGCATTGCATCTGTCATAATGCAGTGTTCTCACTTTCATCAACAAATTATCAGTAACTGTGAAGCTGGCCGCGCCATATCTCAAGCGGTTAGTCGCTGGCTTCCCACCGCGGCGGCCCGGGTTCGATCCCGTGTCTGATCAAGTGGGATTTGTGGTGGACAAAGTGGCGCTGGGGCAGGTTTTCTCCGAGCACTTCGGTTTCCCCTGCCAATCTTCATTCCACCAATTGCTCCATAATCACCCTCACCTATCATCAGGATCTGGTACAGTAGGCCAGAAATGGCCGCAGTACAAGGGACTCAGTCCCACCCCACTAGCAATAAAAATCTATGAAGCTGACCTATTACGATATTAAGGCGCGTCCACATTACTCGTGCTCGTGCTCGTGCGACTCGCTATGCTGTCGAGTAATGTGGACGATATGACAAGTTACGAGCCAAGCAAATTTTAAATTTTTCATTTAAAAACTATAGGCAATAAATTAAGATACGACTACATCCTATACATACCACGAGTAAATATACGGACCCTCACGCGCCGAAGCCTGGCGAGCAACTGAAGTAGTGTGGACGAAGATTTACGGGCACAAGTAAAAGCCAGACGAGTCTCCCAACGAACACGAGTAATGTTGACGCGCCTTTACAGACGAGAACAGAGCTGTCGTTATTTTTCCTATATATTGTATACGGTACCTATTACCGGCCAAGTCCGGCCGGCTTTTATGAAGCATTATCTTTCTACTTGATGTAGGAAATAGTAACAAGATATTAGAGACATGCTGCATTAAGGGACTCTTTTTCTGTGAGGGAGAGCTACACCTCTAAAATAATAAATGACAGAAAAATGAAATAAAATAAATCTTCAGTAAACAATTCTCTACATTACTGTCGAATAACACATGCAATTCCAAATAAATTCAATAAGTCTCTGTCACAGCATTTTGCACTCAAATGTATGCATATCGCAAGTATGGATCCATATTTTATAGATTCTAATTAGCGCCTTCTTACAATTTATATTCATTGCAACACTGTGCTCTATATTTGTTTCTGTGGCGTTGTAAAACTGTAAAACTGTACTTTTCAGGAGGCCATGTTATCCTAATTGAATTGCAGTAGAAGGTTGTACGTAATCAATATAATTAAGATAGTAGTTACTATAGGATTCTGACGATAGTGTATAACACACTGATATGTTGGGATTTTGGACTTTATCCATCGTCCTGGTTTTTAAGATAACAAATAAAAACCAGGACGATGGATAAAGTCCAAAATCCCAACATATCAGTAATTAAGATAGCCCTTCACTAGGTAAGACGTTCACCCTTTTACTCAGCTGGGGCGGAAGGGAGTGTAATGAATTGCCAAAACTACAGATTTCGAATTTTTATTAGCTACAACTCAAATGTCTACCTCCGCCATTACAGCGTGACACTATGTAGTTAATGTTACGGTGTAAAGAAGAGGTGACCAGTAGACTATGAGGTCAGAGAGTGATACTCTGGCATACTTATTTATGGGACAAACAGAACCAGATCAATGGGATCCTTAGGTATTACACGAGAAAAGATGAAAACGTCGCCACGCTTGAGCGCAGACTAAGAACACAAAGAAGGTCAGAGTTATAAAGTCACACGCCTTATAACACTTTGAAGTAGAGAGTGGTTATCACATTTACTCGCATGCCGGATGGAGCTATTTCTAACTGGCCTACAATATTATATTTAAACATCCTGTTGCACTCTATACGATATATGGTTTTAAATTTTAAACTAGATGCAGTGTAACAGCTACGTAAGTGCATACACCTGATGATGGCCGTTTGCAGCCGAAACATGTAGTGTAGAAGAGGGCAAGACAAAAGAACTACAATAAATTGTTGCATTTGGGACGGTGTTTATGTCATATATTCTAACTGGCCGTTAACCACAGGACGTCGCGAGAAAAATTCTATACCGGTACTTGAAATGCTTCCATGATTATCAGGTATCTGTGTTAACTAGACATAATTATAGACAGAGAAGACAGGGGTAATAATATTAATAACTGACTCTTACACGATATTACTAGCACTGATTCATGCCCAGTCTGGAGTTCGTTGGACTAGACTTTCTTTTGTGCAGTTGTAAACTCAGTCCACCACGCTCCCTAAAGTTGCAGTTCAGTTTACTTGCAAATGCAACAGGTCCTATATGCTCTATATTATACACGAGTATAATATAAATTAGGCCATGCCATTGTTTAGGCGTTTGCTCCGGCTTCCCACCGCGGCGGCCCTGGTTCGAGCACAGGACAGGTCATGTGGGATTTGTGGTGGACAAAGTGGCACTTGGGCAGGTTTTCTTCGAGTAATTCGGTATCCCTTGCCAATTCTCCTTCCACCGACTGCTTCCACTCGTCATCTATCATCCGAGGCTGGTACAATAGGCCAAAGAGAGACCGACGTACTACGTGGATTGTCTCACCCAACCCCAAGAAACTAAAAAATTATATTATTTAAGCCGGTCACAGTAGCCGCGCGGTCTAGGGCATGAGCTGTCTTCGATCGCTCGAACAGTGGGATTGTGGGTTCGAATACCATTCAAGGCATGGATTTTGGTGTGTATATTCGTATATTTTGTGTTTCTGTTTTCCTCTCTTAGGTAGAGGCCTTGCGACGAGCTGATCACTCGTCTAAGGAGTCATACCGTCTGTGAAAAATGATTACGGAACTGAATAATAGGCCAGGGCCCTGAACGGGCTGGAAGAACCACTGGGAAAAAGTAGTATAAAAACAAACTCCATGGCTTGTAGTCCGCAAGCGAACTATACACACCGAGCGACCGCCGCTAACTTTTGCGGATAGAGGGTGTCACGTGGTCAGCGAAACGGATCCCCACAGCCGTTAATCTCGGTTTTCTAGGCCGGAGGCGATATTTCCTTGAAATAGCTCCTTAATTATCCTCACGAGGCTGAGTTGACCCCGTTCCAGATACACTACTCAGAAAATCTGGTAGCGCCGGGAATTTCTAGACAGGAACTCTGACCACTAGACCACAGATAATAAAATATCATGTAATATCCAAAAAAAAATATCTGCAGCCGAACTTGAATTCCTCTTTCCTGAACTTCTGCATCAGATGCAACAGGACTAACAACCAATGCTACTTTACTGCAGTAAGGGCGAAGGGAGTGCTGGTCAGCACCGTCCCTAGACGGAGGCGAGTCGTCACATCGATACGTGGCCAGGCAAACTCGTGTTGCTGTTTTCATCATTGTGGCACAGCTCGAAGCCAGAGGTCTTTTGTAAAAACCACTAAAAACAACTTTCACCAAAACTAATCCTTCCCGATGGGCCGCACCATAGCTCAAGCGGTTAGTCGCTGGCTTCCCGATCCCGGGTCTGGTCATGTGGGATTTGTGGTGGACAAAGTGGCGCCGGGCAGGTTTTCTCCGAGTACTTCGGTTTCCCCTGCCAATCTTCATTCCACCAATTGATCCATAATCACCCTCACCTATCATCTGGGGCTGGTACAATAGGCCAGAAGTGGCCGCAGTACAAGGGACTTAGTCCCACGACACTAGAAATAAAAAAAAATCCTTCCCGATAAACATTTGTACGATGATAATGGACATTTAAACAATAAACTCATACATTGTATTGAATCTACAGACAGGCTTTACTGTGTGTTCCAAAAGAAACTCGTCTGGTTTTAGTCTTACAGTTTTCGATTGTCTTTTTGTGCACACCACAACAGCTGCATCAAGAAAATTTATGTAATTAGGGAATTAAAAAAATTTATAAACTTGTCCGTATGCTTAACTAATTAAGCACTACGCCATGAAGGCGTGTGGGGGAGTGGATTTACAGATCCATATTTTCTTGACTTCGACACTAGCTCGAGGTGAGTGGTCAGCTTCACGCCCCTCTCGCTTTACTCCCGGGGATAGGTCCCCCGGAATCCATTGGATAGGAGGCTAGGTGGGCCCAAGAGCCGGTCTGGACGATATGGAGAAGAGAAAATTCTGACCCTACTGGGACTTGAACTCCGATCCCTTGGTTGCCCAGCCCGTAGCCAGTCGCTATACCGACTGAACTACCCCGGTTAACTCAATAAATTTATATATGGGCAAAAACAAATACAAATTATGAATACACTGAGTACAATATAGTAAACTGTACACTTGTCGAAAGTCGTCATGTTAGTCTGAATGACTTTGTTCTGTGCATCACACCAGATCCTCCTAATGAGACGTAATTTACTTTAAGCTAATGCAGCGCAGCATAACGGACACATCGGAAACTACGGAATGCCAGAATACAATATCTTCTCTTACAAATCACGTTCTTGTAACTGTTGAACTTGTCCGATAGCGACAATCGTGAATGGAGGAGGTCAAAATGAGGGGTAGTTTTTATATCATTCCAAATATTACGGGCAATCTCACCCTTCGTTAAAACAAAACAACAAAAATCAAAGATCGCTTTATAATGGTATAACTGAATTTTATTTTCTGCAGGTGTTCTTCGTTCTAAGGAAGAAACAGAATCAGGTGACGTTTCTGCACGTGTATCACCACACAATCACTGCTCTGTTCTCCTGGGGATACCTCAAATTTCTGCCAGGTGAGAACCTCTAACTTCCGAGGAGTTCCTAACACTTTGAAATGTATCACATGACACATCTCCGAGTCTTAGATTAATTTAAGTTTATAGGAGCAACGTTCATATTCCAAGTTGTTGCCGGCTCAGATCACACAATTTTCTATGCTTAAAGCTCGAAACGAAGACCATCGGCCCGTCGTTGGCCCATGCCTATATTTCCACAACCATTGAATGAATTTCTTTTAAATATAGTAGCTACGGAAAATGTACATTACAATAGAAGACTTGGGAAAAATGTTTTTTTGTGGTACAGATTAGCCCTTTGGAAGCCCTGTTATGCGCAATGGTATGAATACTGGTTTAATTTTATTCATCTGATGTACAGACAAGTTAAACAAGTAACTATAGCAAAAATTATAGACCTGAAAGAGGTCTATACTCATTTTATATGCTGTCGTATATTAAACCGACAACTGCAGAATTTGTAACAAAGTCCATAAATTACATCGTTAATTCTGAGGAGACGAATAAGTAGAAATAGGTGATATGACGCCTCATATATACCTCATGTGAGACTTCCTCTGTGGGCTAGTGGTCAGAGTTCCTGGCTACAGATCCAGAGGTCCGAGTTCGATTCCCGGCGCTACCAGATTTTGTGAGAAGTAGTGGGTCTGAAACAAGGTCCACTCAGCCTCGTGAGGTTAATTGCGGAGCCTTTTCAAGGAAATAGTGGCTCCGGTCTAGATAACCGAGATTAACGGCCGTGGGGATTCGTTGCGCTGACCACGCGACACCCTCTATCCGCTGAAGTTGGCACTAACTTCGCCGACAAGCGGCGGTCGCTCGGTCGGTATAGTTCGCTTGGGGACTAAAACCACGAAGTTTTTTGTACCTCATGTAACTAAATACTGCAAATACGATTCGGAACACCCGCCTTCTGGGACTCGAATAGGGAACCCACGGAACAAGATATGTATGTGCTACTCACTTAGACCTGTAATGATATGAAAACACCGCAGGTAGGGCTTTTGTTGTGTTTCATAACAACATTCCCATTATCTGTGACTTCGCTGAGCTATGCATGTTTTCAGTAAGAGATACCGGTACTTTCGATCTGTCCTTTACGCTGGGACTACTGGCTTATGCAAGCAGAAGCATGGAAATTGAGCGAGCTTGTATGCAGGCTAGTGAACTGATTTTTGAAGAGAATTTAATTTGAATTTTCCTGAGTCCAGCCGATTTCGTGGGTCATAACGCCCTACCAGAGTGTAAAACGCATCCCATAGGAAAGCTGAGGTACTGACCCATGCCTGTTTGCAGGTGAACAAGGACTGGTGATCGGGTTTCTCAACTCAGTGGTGCATGTGGTGATGTATTTCTACTACATGGTGGCAGCTATGGGCCCAAAGTACCAGAAATATCTGTGGTGGAAGAAGTATATGACTTGGATACAACTGGTGAGATGCTCATCTGCTTCATGTAGATAATTCCTTGTCAAATTAGTTGATTCAAAAACTTTTAATTAATTTAATTTAATTCGTTTAGTGGGGGGTTGAATCCAACTGGGTCCACTCGGTACAGCGACCACTGATTGACATATTGTAGCCTGCCCCGGGTGATTATGATGATGGGGAAATTTGGTGGAATAAAGATTGACAGGAGAAACCGAAGTATTCGGAGAAAACCTACCCCAGCGCCACTTTGTCTACCACAAATCCCACTTGACCAGACCCGGTATCGAACCCGGGCCTCCGCGGTGGGAAGCCAGCGACTAACCACTTGAGCTATGGCGCGGCCATTCCAAAACTTAAGAACTCATCATAGTAATTCTGTTGCAGTTCAATTCGGTCTAGTTCCTATCAGCAGGAGCTACAACAATAATGCATTCCCATCTTCTGACTCGATCTCCGAAGTGAACATGTAACAGAAAAATTAAAAAATAATTGTGACGATGGTACATTGGTACAAATTTTATGTTCTTGGACATTATCCATCGTCTTTGTCTTTATCTAAAAGCCGTCCTGTTTATTATTCAAAACACAATTTCAAAAATAATCAGGACGGTTTTTTAGATAAAGATACGACGATGGATAATGTCCAAAAACATAAAATTTGTACAGACGAATTTCTCTTCAAAACTTTATATCAATGTGTTTTCTCGAGTTAAATTCAGACTTCTAGCTCCGCTACCAGTACATAAGTATTATCAAGGGTAGAGCGTGAATCATGAAGTGCCTCTTACTGTTCTCCTCAGTCACTTCATTCATCTTGAATTATTATTGAACATATTCTGGTTCGGGACACGCGGTAGCGTAATTGGTTGAGGCACTATATTACAAGCCCGAAAATCGCGGGATCGAATCCCGATGAGGTGGATATTTTCACAAATACAAATATGAATTACTCCGTCCAATGTGACCTGTAAGTTTATTACTACATGAAAAACTTAACACCCTTACATGTTTCGGTCTCTGCGGACCATCTTCAGAGGGCAAACATCACTACAAATAGGAAACCACCATCACATAAGTTGTTTAGATATAAAGTACGTACACTTATATGTTACAATGCATAGTACACAAAATAGAACATTTCACAAACACAGTTGTTTCCTGGGAATGTAAGTTTTTAAAAACTATTTAAAATTTCTTGAGGCTAATTAAAAATTTTTTCATTGTCAATAATTAAAATTCATAAACCATGCAGGCTTGTGTTCGTCCTCCCATCGTCCCTCTTGTATGGGGCAGATATTGTGCCACCTGGCTATCTTGATGTGGAGGTTCTTTATATCTCCCAGGGTTTGCTCGTGGCTGCTGTGCTGTTGTTACTGTTCCTATTTGTAGTGATGTTTGCCCTCTGAAGATGGTCCGCAGAGACCGAAACATGTAAGGGTGTTAAGTTTTTCATGTAGTAATACACTTACAGGTCACATTGGACGGAGTAATTCATATTTGTAATTGTTAGTGTGACGGACCAGAATGAAACAAATCAAAAATGGATATTTTCAATTTACCTAATCATTCCGGCAGCATTGTGGCCCGAGGGTCGACTCAGCTTCTAACAAAAATGAGTACCACGAATATTCCTGGGGGTAAGGGGCGGCCGGTGCGTAAGGCTGACACCCTTACCGCCATCTGCGAGCCGATTATCTATAGAAAATGCAGGAGCCTCAAAATCTCATAACCCTATGATCCTCCATGGCCTTTACAGGGATACCTTTACTTTTACTTACGGGTTCAGATCCTTTTAAATATATTGTTACTTATCATCCTGTACTTTCCTTTTAGTATTCGCAGCAGTTCTTGTTCATATTAATATAATATTATGAACTTTAATATTTTATTATATAATTCTGACCGTAGAATCCACGAGGAATCCTCATTATCAAGAGTCATCTACCCCCAACTACGTAACAAAGTTCGTGTTTTCAGAAATATAACATAAACTGAAAATCTTATGTAGTAATTATCTGTCGACAAATTCCAATTTCTAAGAGAAACATAAGAGTCTGTCGACAAGCATTGCTTTGCGTTACGAGATTATACGTTAAAAACAGCCATCTTAGTGTACAGATAACCCAGCTATGAGTTTGCTATGGCTCAGATTTTAATTTAATTATTCTGTTATTTGATGGACAGGAAGCGAAGAATGAAGATTGTTTAAGAAATTCTAAAGTTTGGTGATGAATTTTGTACAGGTGCAGTTCTGCATCATGCTCACGTACCTGCTCTGCCTTCTGGCCTACGACTGCAAGTTCCCAAAGGCCTTGACCTTCTTCTTCATCAGCAACGTAATCATCTTCCTCTACCTCTTCTCAGACTTCTATCGAAAAGCCTACAAGAAGAAAGAAAAGCTAGGATGAAAAATTCCGGAAAGGAATCACACACTCGCAGCCACACAGTGCTCGGCTTTCGATACTCGAACACCAGGCCCAGGCCCGTGTCTGTAACATCTCTCCTTTCATCATTCTCACCACTTATATGGAGTTTCAATGATCCTTTTTTTTTTTCATAATCATTTCAGAGAATGTGAGGACCATCTGTACTGATAGAGAAAAGTTTTGGTCTCCTAGAAATGTCATCTAGGATCGTTAAGGACTTTAGCAACAGTATCTGCACTAGGGAAAGGCATTCCATCGCTCGGGTTATCCTTATACCGTATTTACGCATGTATAGGCCGCAGCACAATTTTCAGACAGAAATTATAGAAAAAATAATTTTCTTGGAATATTATTTCAGGAGTAGAAATTATTCCGAAATTTGGCAACGTTAATTTTTTTTTATGAAATGTGATTTCGAATATTTCGAATATAAGCCGCACCTCAGTTTTCTTCTTGAATTTTTGGCAAGAAATGTGCGGCCTATACATGCGTAAATACGGTAATTAAGTGTAACTTGGCGATTCTAAAGGGTTCTGACGATGATGTGTTTCATTCGGAATTGTTGAGTTTTCTAAGTTATCGATCGTACGGCATTGTAAACAACATAATTTTTCGAAAACTTAAACACTTTCCGAAACGCTGGGTTATTTATAATACCCGCAGATAGAGAAAGTTCGAAAACCCAGTAATCTCGAATAATAAATTTATTTATTATGACAAGCTTTTGAATATATATTTCCCGTCGACCAAAATGAAGACTGTAGCAATATTCTCTAGAAAGAATTGGCTAAAGGATTGCTCATGAGCTGTATCGATATATCGCAATCTATTATTTATTATAATAATATTATGAATATTTTCTAGTCAGCCACTGTTCTTCTATCAGATGAAAACGGTATATATTCCCTTTAGCCGAAACGTTATCGAAAGTTCCCTAAACTGCATTCAAATAAACCAGTTTATTCACTAAGACATTCAGAGGCTTACACATATATCTCTCTGTTCTCGTCAGCCAATGCCCTGCTACTTTACATCTTGGTTCTGGATACCGATTGCTTACTTCCAAGAAAAGACACAAATGGACATAGTTCACTTTTGTATTATAATACTGAATATTATCATTGAACAAGCTGACAAGGAGAGGAAGTGACGGAGAAAAGAAGACCAACAAATGAAATTACTTTATATAACAAGAATTGATTTTCTTTTTAAAAATAGCAGTTATTATCCTGTGTAATATTTCAGGCATGCCTGTACTGTCGAGGATCAGTCATAACGCCGGCAGTTTCTAGGAAATACTGGTAACTCTGTAAGCGGAGGTGCAATACGTTTAAATCGGAATTAGTCTGTAATGTCCGTGTAGAAACATGCTAGCTATGACACCAACCCAGTAAAACCAGTTTTCTAAAAAAATATTTTCATGAAAACTTATTTGAATTTGAAGAATGCCGTCTTCTTAGATGTGGCGCCTTGTAAATCTTGTGTGAACCGACGTTTAGGAGGAACGTATTGCCTCCATCTTCAGGGTAAAAAAAATCCGCGAGCGAGGAATCAGCGTGAGTAGGTGGCTGCAGACTGCTGGTTCTTCGCTCGCGGATCGTTCTACTCTGGAGAGTGAGGCAATATGTTCCTCCGAAACGTCGGTTCATACAGGATTTACACGGCGTCACATCCCAGAAGACGGCATTCTTCATAGTCACGGCCGATAAAACCTCAAATGTTACTTATTTGATTTCCCTAAGTACAGCTGCAGAAAGGATCAATTAGGTAGAAGAATAAACGTAAAGACGAGAAGGCTCACAAACAAAATATGACGATATGACACTGTGGTAGAAGTACAGGGCGGCTACTAAGCCGCTGCCGAGGAATCACAACAGACGTTCAGCTTATGTCTGAATGACAGGTAAAGAAATCTCTCGGAACGTCGAGTGGTTCAGGTAATGATCAGAAAATGCACAGCGTTCGATGTAACTGTGTTTTTGGAAGTTATAACGTATAGAATCGGACACGTCTATTTGGCCTCGTTGCAAACGAATAGGCAGGCAGACATTTTTCCAAATAATGTTTCTCGGCTCTCCAATAAGTCCAATAATGTGCTAACAGCGTCCAGTTTACACAGGTTACCTAAGAAAGTATCCTTAGATTCGTTTATCGGAAGTTGAGCACTTACAAATGAATAAACATATTTATTCACCCAGTACCTTCAGTTTAGGAAGTAACGGAGCGCCATCTTGCTGTTCTTGCGCGGACGGCAAAATGGCGGACAGAAGGCGAAGTGAGAAAGTGGCCATAAAGACGAATTTTTCATGCTCTTTTATGTTTCATTTCCTACCAGAGAAGTAAACATAAGTCACACAGATAGAGATGAACGTCACAGATATTGATATAGTTTAAAACTAAAAAGGCGGTCCTGTAGTTTGTAAAAGATTAGAGAATGAACAACTTATCATATTTTATGTACAACTAAAGTGGCACTCTACGAAATATTTCGAGTTCTACCGAATGCCATTCAGCTCGCTTATGGGTAATTTCCTCATTTTAAAATTCTCCACATCAAAACAAATTGCCCAAGCTGCCTATAGATTTGAAAATTTCAGACAATATAGGCACACTGAAAGTTGTCTCCACGCCAGTCCGAGAAGGAAACAACGCATCTGGAAAGAAGAACTGGAGGCATTACTGCGAGCGACCTTGAAGCACCACGGTTGCATCCACGTCCGAGTTTTCCACTCCCGTCTAACCGGGGGCGCTGATCTCTGTCTGAGACGCTTTCTCCGCATCATCGCCGTGAATGGCGGGCAAAAGAAAACATTGCTGTGGCCCTAATCTAGATATTTTGATTCATGAAAATCGAGCGGCTACACCGAATTTCCGATACACATGTCGGTTGATTCGAGAAAATCAAACGGCTGTACCGAATTACCGATACACACGTCGGTTGATTCGTGAAAATCGAGCGGCTATACCGAATTGCCGATACACAAGTCGTAACTCTTCATTGTCTCATCGAGCCAGCCTAGGCGTCAGTCGATATCCGACGAACAGGCAGTGTGAACTCTGTTAGAGATCTCAGGCAAAGCTTTACTTCCAGCACCCTTAGCCCCTGTTGTACACGAAACTTATACATATAAATTAATGCATACTTTTATCGATCACAAGTTTGAATTTCCACAGCACCGACTACGTGATCTCAATATTTTATGCGGCTTGTATAAAAACGTAATAATTATGAATGTCTCGAGGTCGATAAGCCCATTCGTAGCTGAACAATACAATAGCATAGCAGTCTGTTGCGTAGGCGAAAAATGCAAGAGTATGCTCAGCCTGTATAGCGAAGGGATATGGGCTGGACGGTGGGGTTCCGCTCCTGGCAGAGCAGGAGGTATTTGTCTAATCCACAGGATCTAGACCGACGCTGGGGCTCCAGTATTCGAGTTAGCGAGGACAGTTCATGCGCCAGACGGCGCGGCCACCGTGATTGATATAACAAATTATTAGAAGAAATTAACTTTGAGTAAATAACAATAAACAATTACAAGTAAAGTCCCTTACGGCCCTATATGTAATAACACAAATGCCTTCATGAATGGAACAATTTATTTGGTTGTAGTTCTTTGTCTTTTTTTGTCCTCTACACTACATGTTTCGGCCGTAACTGGCCATCATCAGGTGTAATTTTTCACTACGTAGCTGTCACACTGCACACAATCCAAAATCTAAAACACCAGCCTGTCATTTCTGTTTAAAATCTCACCAACATACGCTCGTAAATTTGATTTTATAATCCCAATTTAAAATTTAAATCTTTTTAAAATTTAAAATTCAAAATTTAAAGTTTTAAATCACAGGGATACCTGCTCTGTGTCTAAGTGTGCTGCAGCGGCTATTCTTGTTTCCAGCACCGTTCATGTCTTATTCTGTGCAAGCTCCCTGTGTGTGTGTGTCACTGCTCATCATTAATACTTTTGCCCTTACAGCCGCTTGATTTTCCCGTGTTCCTTCAACTCCTGCCTTAATTATTGCCGTGTCATATGTTAAGTATTTCAGGTGTTGCAGTGACCAAGCCACATAAACAATTAGCATTTACATGTAATTTCTCAAAGGACACCTGTTCAAACTGGGACTAAGTGATAGTCCTACTTGTGAGAGGTGTCAGATGGAAAATGAAACAGCCACACACGTCCTGTGTGAATGTGAGGCTTTAGCTTCATTAAGACTACGTCACTTGGGTCAGTACTTTATGGAACCAAGTGATTATTTCGACGCCCCCACGTCCAAAATCCTGCGCTTCATCCGAAGCGTGGGGTTGCTGAGGGAATAATTAAAAAAGGGGAAGCACAATGGACCACTGAGGTCTAAGTGCAAGGGCCGAGTAGGCCTACCCCTTCATACATACATACATACATACATGTCATTTGTTCCATTAAATTACTTCTCCAGAGTTCTCAGTACATCATTTGCAATAGCGTACCCGCACAGTGATCATTAATATCTGATTGTGACCAGTGAAGAGACGGTAGGTGAGTACTGAAGTAGGCTAGAATTAATAACTCAATAATGCTATTACTTGGATTCAGCGGAGATCAACTGTCCGCTACAGTACGCCACTGGCAGCTTCTCTACATCTTTAGCCTGTCACAAGATGGCTCCAACCGCTACAATAAACGGCTGCGAAAAATTTGGATAAATCAACAAGGGTTCCTGACTCAAAATATTTTTCAACTTACCAAAAGCCTCCTGTTGCTCAGGCCCCCACTCTAAAGGACTTTCTTTCCTAGTTAATTCCGTCAGGGGCTTAGCACTTTCTGCAAAATTGCGGACATGACGCCTATAGTACCCGGCTAGTCCTATAAAAGCCCGAACCTCCTTAACTGTACGGGGGGGGTGTTTGGAAATTTCTCAACAGCTTGTGTTTTCCGAGGGTCTGGTTTGACTCCTTCTTTGGTCACTATATGCCCCAAATACCCTACCGTGTCTGTTGCAAATACTCACTGGGTTGTATCTTAAAGTTTGCTTGCTGTAGCCTGTGAAATATTTTTTCCAATTTTTCTGCATGTTCTTCTATCCTAGCCGAATAGCAAATTAAATCATATAAATAGGCTAAACAGTCTATCCCTTTTTTTTTTCTTTTCCTTGGCACTACAGCCCCAGTGGGCCTAGGCCTACCTCCATGAACTTCTCCGTTCACATCGGTTTTTCTAGACCTTACACGTTCGGTAGGACTCCTTGGGCGGGTGATCAGCTCGTCGCAAGGCCTCTACCTGTATACAAACACAGAAAAACGCACACACACAAACTAAACATCCATGTCCTGAGTGGGATTCGAACACACGATCCCGGTTTCCAAGCGAGCGAAGACAGTACATGCCATAGACCGCTCTGCTACCGTGACCGGCGTCTATCCCTTTCTACATACACCTCTTGGTATGTAGCTGATCCATTATTTACCCCAAGAGGCAATTTCGTAAACAGGTAGTGATCCATATGACTTGAAAAAGCTGTTTCCTCTTTATCTTCTTCCTGAACCTGTATCTGGTGATAGCCGGAAGCCATCTCTAATACTGAAAATATTCTTCTAGTTCTCAAGGAATGTAGCCTATCTGTTATATCAGGAATCGGGCACGTGTCTGGTTTTATCACAGCACTCAATGATCTATAATCAACACAAAATCTGTATTTAGTGGATCCGTCTGTCGTTTTCTTATTAACTATCACAATGCTACTGCTCCATGGCGACACACTTAGCTCAATAATACCTTTATGTAACATATAATTAACGTGCTGTTCAGCAACTGATTTCAATGCATGTGGAGTTCTATATGGAGTCTTCCTAATAGGCTGCGCATCCCCTGTATCTATTTTATGCTTTACCGTGCTAGTACACCCGACTGCACTACTACCTTCCTGGTAGAATATGTGACAATATTTCCTCAAAATGGGCTCTAATTTGCTTAAATCCTGTTCTGACGAATGCCCTAATTTTTCACTTAAGCAGAGTTCGAAAACTATCTCACTTCGCCCCTTATCTCCGTCTTTCGTATTCTTTACTTTGTCATTTAAATGGAGGTCGAAGACTATCTCACTTCGCCCCTTACCTCCGTCTTTCGTATCATTCGAATGAAGGTCGAAGACTATCTCACCTCGCCCTTATCACTAGCTTCCATATCCTTTGTTTCAAGTACACCCTCTACTTTAGCCAGTTAGCTTTCCACACAAGTTTCAGTAGGCGAGGCTATACCTACATACATATGCTTGGACAGCTTTACTTCTTCTAGTGACAGATTAATAATTAGGATTGGTACGTACCCCATAATTCTGCTTCTTCCTTTCCATGATTCCTTAGTTTCTGTGTCCCTGGTGTGCTCTTCTCTAGTGCCCTTAAGCCCTGAATTTTGTATTTCTGTGTCAGTATGGTTACCGAAACTGTTTCCAACGGGAAGGAAACCCTCTTTTTCCTGCAGTCCGATAGCTACCCCCTGTAGACTATCAACAGCTATTCCTTGTAGTCTGTTCAGTGGCGATTCTGGCTGCAGCTTTCTCTTGGGAGGTCATTAAATTGTTCAATTTTCCACAGGGAGAGTTCAACCACTCAGCATTATCGCTACCCAAGGGGACTTTTGACCAACGGGGTGAACCCCCTGTAGACTATCAACAACTATTCCTTGTAGTCTGTTCGGTGACGATTCTGGCTGGTGTTAATCCGATCCAACTTTCTCTTGGGAGGTCATTAAATTGTTCAATTTTCCACAAGGAGAGTTCAACCACTCAGCATTATCGCTACCCAAGGGGACTTTTGACCAACGGGGTGAACCCCCTGTAGACTATCAACAACTATTCCTTGTAGTCTGTTCGGTGACGATTCTGGCTGGTGTTAATCCGATCCAACTTTCTCTTGGGAGGTCATTAAATTGTTCAATTTTCCACAAGGAGAGTTCAACCACTCAGCATTATCGCTACCCAAGGGGGCTTTTGACCAACGGGGTGAACCGTGAGCTTCAGTCGATATCTCGTTATTTACATCATTATTCATTTTAGCTACTACCCGCGCTATATAAATTCCTGGTAGCCATATCCCAGGATCTACCATTACTACCTGATTCCGAGGGGTTTTAAATACCGTCAAGTCGCCACGTCTGGCAACCCGACCCCAGGCTATTCTCCCAGAAAGTGTGGGTACTGAGACAGCATCTGCGAGCTCAACAGTACCGATACAACTCTCATCCTCCTCCCAACCACCTGTCGGATCCTGTGCCTTCTCCAACTCGTGGGTGATCAGGCCACGTGCGGATTGCTGAAGGACTTCTGGGTCGGATGATATCCTGGCCGGCAGGCCAGCGCTCGAAAGCGAGAAGCGTTGGTTCCGGAGGGTCAACAAATTGTCGGTTAGACTAATCTCAGCTCCCACTGGCTGCAAGAAATCCAAGCCAAGAATGCGAAAAGTACAGATTTCTAACGGGCAAACAACAATGAATGTATGAATGTCATACTATCTGGAGGAGACTTTAATCTAAATTTTACTTCTTGCACCTAATATTTTCAAACTTGTACCAGACACACTACCCTAGCCTGCACTTGACTCTCACTTGTGCCTTACTTATGGTGGGCTTAATCAACGAAACCGTGGCGCCGGTATCTACCACGAACTCAAATCTCCTTCTCCCTATTTCAGCTGTCACCAAGGGCTCTGTCACCAGCCCCTTAGTTGCCGACGACACGATGAGAACAGGCCCTGACGGCGGCTTACTTTCGTCCTCCCTGTCCCGTTTGGGTGGTTTCTCCTTGAACCTGGACACCCCTCACCTCCCCTTCGACACTCTCGTCGGAAATGCCCATAAAGCCCACAATGATAACACTGAAGCCCATTAAGGTCGAAATGCGCGTAACGATCGTCATCGTTCTTCGGTTCTGATGCCACGCCCCCCTCCTGCAGAAGTCCGACTCCCAGCTCGGACAAACGCTGGTCCCGCGCCCCCTCCCGCAGAAGTCCCTCTGTAAAGTCCGACTCTCAGTCCGGAAGGAATGAGTCCCTCTGTATGCTCCTCTACCCCGGGAATACTGACCCGTGGCAATGAATCCACGGCCAACCCGGTAATTCCCCTCTTGGGATTTATTCCGGGGGTTCCAAACACGGGATCCCTGTAAATTTCCAAGGTCGCCTCTTACCGCGAATACTTTTTGTCTGGAAACTCTATCATCTCTGCTACCATCCTGTTCGGATATCTCTGCATTTGTGGCCACTATCGCCATATTAAAACCCTCTCTACTGTGTCCGGCATATCTAATCTAACGTGTTTCCCTGTAAACCCACTTAGCCCGCTGATGAAAGCGGCTAATAACCGTTTTTCTGCTTCTCGATTCAGTATGGCTTGTTGTATTGGATTTTCTGTATGATGGACCGTCTTCTGGCACAGTTTACGGAGACGATCTAAATACATTTCGGGAATCTCATCTTTCTCCTGAGAAGCATTTTCCAACCTTTTATAGTTATACTGATCTATCTGTTTTTCCTTTAATCTCTGCACAAAACTTTTTTAAAATCTGAATACTCTACATCATCACCCTTCAACTCCGGTTGGGTGGAATAAAAAGACCTTGCTACGCCTCTCAATTTCAATCTTGCTAGTCGAAACGTATTTTTAGCGTTTAGCCGACCAATCTCGGCTGCTTCATTTATTGCCTCGAAAAAATCATGCACGGAGACACTGCTCTGGTCTCCCTTCCAAAGCACAATCAAATTGGCTACCAACATATCTTCAGTCGCAGTTGCCATTTTCCTCTTCCTATTTTCTCAATTTGCTGTATTGCTTACTAATATATTCTCCTTATGACACAGGGCTAGGTTTCGTTTCCTTACGAATAAACCTTCCAACTAATTTTCTCGCGTACTTGCTAGACTCTTCTAAAATCACTGCGTGCGCCACATTTAACACATAAAGCAGTAGAACTGTAAATTCGGTATCTCCAACCGTACTTCGGGAGTAACAACAACAAAACCCATACATGTACTTGTAACTATCAGCACTTCCATTCACAAACATATATTCCCAAGTAAATCACAAAAAAATAAAACACAGAGCACAAATACCACAATTAATTCAATAAAAAAAACAATAGGCCCAAATATAGCACTTATTCCATGTCTTCACATTAATTATTTAATCTCTCATTAATTCCCGTTAAGTAATAACTTCTCATTAGCTCTTCAACGGTCTATTTTAATTCTTATATAATCTATCTTTAACCCTTTTTATAATCTGTGCTTACTCTTTGCACTTACTCTAACACCTTCTCTCTCGAAATGTGTTCAAAAACCCGGACGCTGCCACCAACTTTTACGATGCCAGGAGGGGTGCAGAATAAGGTACCTGCTCGAGGAGTCATCCCTATAGAAGCCGCTTCCCGAATCAATAAAATACTTTTCTCTCTTCTAACCAAACAACACACAATAACATTTATTTATATTATTAAAAGAATAACATAGGTGATCTAACTCATTCTGATAAACTAATATATTGGGTTTTTGGACTTTATCCATCGTCCTGGTTTTTAAGATAACTAATAAAAACACGACGTTTCGGAAACTGGATCTGTTTCCGTCCTCAGGTGAAGGAAAAACCTATTCTGTTGGGTCCGTTAGAAAGAGCTAGCCTCAATCACTGGGCCAAAATAAAGTCCAAACCCCCAATATATCAGTGTGTTATACACCATCGTCAGAATCCTATAGTAATCATTCTGGTAGGATTGTAAGTACTTCTGTTACTTATTTAAGTTACCAAGCCTGGCTGTGGTCACGGTAGCCGAGGGGTCTAAGGCATGCACTGTCTTCGCTCGCTCGGAACCCGGGATCGTGAGTTCGAATCCCACTCAGTGCATGGATGTTTGTGTGCGTTTTTCTGCGTTTGTCTACAGGTAGAGGCCTTGCGACGAGCTGATCACCCGCCCAAGGAGTCCTACCGAATGTGTAAGATCTAGAAAAACCGAAGTGAACGGAGTTCATGGAGGTAGGCCTAGGCCCACTGGGGCTGTAGTGCCAAAAAAAAAAAGCCTGACTGTGACCAAGACAGATCTCTACTTACAAAATGTTGGAAAATAAGAAGACACCATATTTCTGCTCGTCCCTGTAGAAACCTGTGGTCGCCAGCTCTCGTCGAGGCCACTTAGGTTCATCGGCTTCCCCCTGGAAGATGGGTCTCGTTTTTGATCTGTCTACACTGGTATCTACCAAAGAAGTGTCCTTTACTTCCTTTCTGATCAATCCTGAAAGTGACAACGGTTTCCCCCAAGGCCCATTGTAACAGAAGTTACAACTGAATAATTATTCCCTTTCTCATTTTCTCTTTTTAAAACAACCATCTTCGTTCTGCAATCTTCGTGTGAGGTGGACTTTGCTCTCACCGCTACATGCATCTCTAAACCTGCTGTACAAGAAGTCCACGTGGCCTAGACTTGCTGACTCGGCTCTTAATACTATATTAGCTAGCATCTCACCTCTTGTGGATTTCGGTTCTACTCAGCCACAGTAGGTTTGATCGAATATTTGTATAACAAATAAACTGAAATATTCATTAGTACTTACTACTGAATCCCTATTCCTTCTAAGTAAACATCAATAAATATGTGTATATAAGAGATAATCCATTTCGTAACAAGTAACTCAATTTGTATATCTGTAATAATTCTCTGTTTTCGATTATGATAGAATCTCCTAGTGTATATTGTCTTCACATTCGTAGAGTTAGTTGGGAGTGAGACCACTTGGTACGCCTATCACTGAATGGCCTATTGTACCGGTCCCCAGCCCCGAATGTTGAAGGCGATAATGATAAGCCTGGGGCAATTCGTGGAACGAAAATGGTAGGGAAAATAGGATCTCGAAGAAAACCTACACCACTGCGGCTTTGTCAGTCACAAGTTCCACATGACCTGACCTGAAACAGAACCAGGGCTGCTACAGTGGGAAGCTGGCGACTAGCAGCCAAAGTTATGGCACGGACGTGTATATAGTCAAAAACATTAACTGAATTAGGTAACTTTCTAACGAACTCAACGGAAGAGAGTATTTCTTGAAAAGCTATTTGTCGCTCAGCTAATAAAAATTCCATATTTTTTTGTGGAAGCCGAAGGTTCATTGCACTGCTTACTACATACCGCCAATTTCGAGACACTCTGTAACTTGTGGTAAGAGTAGATTTTTAGGGCGAGGACTGGTTAACCCTCAGCCTAACCTTCAAGTTAGGGGATCATCGCTCTTCGGCTGTGGTGACTGCTTACTTAACATACGTGTATTTCAAGTTACCACCATACCTGATAGCCATCTCCTCTATTTGCATAGGCTAGCCTCCAAATATACAGATATCATTGGCTGCCAAAGTGACAGTTCATCAGACCGCGTTACCCAAGAGGCAGAACTCACCGCGGGATCAATAATTCAGGATACGTGCAGGGTTTCCTGATTCTAGTGCACGGTTTTCTGAAATATTTAATATTTATTGCCATATTTACCGAAACATGAGGAATATTATCTCAGATTATTTAAGAACGACTATTCCATTTCTTGCTTAAAATTATATAAATTACCTGACATCCATAATTCTTGCAATCATAAGAACCAATAATTCCATTCCAGGAGAGAATTTTCATTAAGTATGGGTCTTGAGCCTTAATCGAAGCATATGCCATCCTACATGTATACTGCTAATTAGGCCTCATATTTCTAAAAGCAAATTATGGATTAATATCAGTTTTATCAAAATTGCAGCGGCTATTGTAACGCATAAAATTATATTCTGTAAGAGTTTTAGTGACAACTAAATAAAAAAAAACGCATTCATGAGCTAATTTTATTTTATGTATAATGTTACATCATTTCGTTACCATAAGATAATTCTAAATGAACAAGGAAAGTAATTTTTATAGGCTTCTTTCCCGAAGCATTTCTGTCCATCGAATCCGTCTCCGGCTGTAGTAATTGTCAGAAGCTCAAGTCAGAAGACAAGTGTGGACGGGATGATGTTTTTAGAATGAAAGTTCATTGGTTAACCAAGCCTAACATATCTTAATCTAATTAAGCCAACCTAATCTAACTTAAGTCGGTCACGGTAGCCGAGCGGTCTAAGGCATGTACTGTCTTCGCGCGATTGGAAATCGGGATCATGGGTTCGAATCCCACTCAGGGCATGGATGTTTAGTTTATGTGTGTGCGTTTTTCTGTGTTTGTGTACAGATAGAGGCCTCGCGACGAGCTGATCACCCGTCCAAGGAGTCCTACCGAATGTGTAAGTGTCAAGGAAAAAGAAATCTAGCTTAACCTAACCAAACTGCCGTCATATGGTTTCCTGTTCTGCGGAAGGTTACATGAATTGCATGGAGCTTCAAGGAGAACAAGTCGATGTGAATAAAGAATGTCAGCTTGCATGCGTCACACTAAATTTATTTCTATAATAAGCGGCCATTTCCTTAAGTTTCAGTCACGTGACCGTTATCAGGTGACAACTACACATGCAGAATACAGAAAACATAAGAAGTGTCCGCAGAGTACAAATTGTTCCATCAATATACAACATTCCTAGTTTCAAATTGTTTGAGAATGAAAAAATAAACCAATTTTAAATTTAATATAGAATTCAAATATAATGTGACGCGATATCTTACGTCCATCACGGACACGTCCACGACAACGAATACGTGGAAATTGTGGAGTTCCCGCAGCGACAAATCGTAGCAACGAATTGTCGTTGAGCAACAACGGATGAGACGAAACATGTTACCACTGTAATCTAGGCCAGGTCCTTTATATAAGGCGCACGCGGACTCAATAGAGGACACCTCTCGCCAAGAGTCGATCTCACATGTTTGGCAATCTGTTGTTACGGGAACGTTCCTTATATAAAGGACCTGGCCTCGAACGGAAGTCGAGTATTAGAGAACTGAAAATTGAGTATTGAGACAGAAGCCAAGTGATATTACAACTGATAATAATTGTAAATAGTGTAAGAGTGATTATCCAATAAAGATTCGCTAAATCCGAGACCCACGTGAAGTTATTTGTCGCGTGACATACCCAACACGTGACAATAATATAGACTCAATTATCAAAATAGTAAAAAAGTATCAAATGATGTAGGTATTATTAAGGCTTAGCGTATTGAGTATGGACAGCTACACTGTTAGAAATCCACGCGAAATGTGCCCTGGATTTACAGATGAGTTGAATTTGAAAGAACTGTGAATCCTGCACTGACCATAGCGTGGAATGAGGTCCTGGGCGTAAAACATGAGTGGATACACTACCGCATTTCAACGTTCAAAAAAGTCGGCCTACTGAAAAAAGAGGCAGGAACGCTTCATCATCTCTACGTTTTCTACCTTTTTTATTATTATTGCTAGTGGGGTGGGACTAAGTCCCTTGTACTGCGGCCACTACTGGCCTATTGTACCAGCCCCAGATGATAGGTGAGGGTGATTGTGGAGCAATTGGAATGGATGTGGGCAGGGGAAACCGAAGTACTCGGAGGAAACATTCCCCAGCGCCATTTGTCCACCTCAAATCTCACATGAAAACACAAGAGATCGAACCCGGGTCGCCACGGTGGGAAGCCGGCGAATAACCGCTTGAGCTATGGCTTGGCTGTTCATCTCTACGTTCTAGTACGTCCTGTTAAATGGGAGGAATGTTTGTGAAGGTGATGTTTACGTAGATACATGAACGCAAACAGGAGCAGCACGTGCTCATCGGCAGGCGTCAAACCGTGCACGCAGCCTCGAAATAAACATTACATTGACAGGAGCGATCTTCTTCATTTCCAGGTCAACAATGAGGTGTGAAGCTGAAAATATTTGTAATGGGAAGTGGGGAAAGTGACTGAAACTGGACCTGTCATTCATTTCGTAATGAGCGAATTTTGTCACGGAGACAGGCTTATTGTTCAGTTACAAGATCCAGTTACACAGAGTGTACAGTTGTATTTAAAAACAGAAAATATCCCTGTCGAAATTCAGCAATAAATTTCAATCAAACTGTGCAATGAGATTAAGGATGTTTGTTTGGAATTTCTGTTAGAGAATGTCACATTGGAAACATGTTAACCTAAGCGAAAATACAGACATAAAACAAAACCAATTCCGTGGCCTGTAGTCCGCAAAAGAATTATACTGACCGAGCGACCGCCGCTTGTCGGCGAAGTTAGTGCCAACTTTAGCTGACAGAGGTTGTCGCGCGGTCAGCTCAACGAATCCCCACGGCCATTAATTTCGGTATTCTAGACCGGAGCCTTTATTTCCTTGAAATAGCTCCTCAATTATCCTCACGAGGAGTGGACTCCGTTCCAGACCCACTATTTCTCAGAAAATCTTGTAGCGCCGGGAATCGAACCAGGGACCTCTGGATTTGTAGCCAGGAACTCTGACCACTAAACCACAGAGGCAAAATTCAATTTACAGAGAATTTTATTATAGATCCAATTTAAGTTGGTCCCTTGTCACCACGGCATGGCGCCTCCTCGGATAGCATATGAAAGAAACGAACTGCTGATGTGATGGGTTGATTTATGTATCCTGGATAAATGATCGGGGATAGGAGAAAAGGGAATTAAAGAGACCTTCAACCTAACAGACTAACGTGTTATGAAATGCTGTACAGGGCACTGAACTTTGTAGGCTCATGAACGAAAATTCGGTCTCCGAAACAAGCGAGGACCTTTTCGACAAGCTGAGCAACTACTGGGTTCTCAAAAACACTCTATTCCATGAGTTCATTAATGAATTAGTTGACTTTATTGGAAATTTGACAAAAAATAATCCTGTTTTTGTTCGCGTTCTTTCTGTTTTTCATTTAGTTTTATCCCAGTGTACACACGCTCCCCGATTCCAATAAAATAATTTCAGTATCTTCAGTTGAACCAGGAAAGTTTCTTTATTTATTAATATTGTTACATTTGTTTCTTCGAAAGCGGCATCGAATCGTTTCTTCAACTCAACACATAACATAATCGATTGCCTCACAAAACGCGTGTCATCAACACCATTTTTTCGAACTTCCTTGAACTCTTCGCCTAAGCATAAACTTTCCGCTGGTTACTTCCCTTATCGCCACACTAAAATGTCAATGTTCCAAACATTTCCGTAATTTCTACACTTTCATGCCGTATCACGGATACCTGTCCTTTTCTTATTTTCGTTTTATCAATTGAGAAGCCCTGCAGATATTACACCACTGTTAGAATAAAAACCAAATTTACCAGGTGAAAAATAAGGGATGGTTTATGTCCGTCGTTTTTAGTGTTGTAAATATTAATCTGGTTTAAAATAAAACTCTCTCTAATTCATTATACCTTTACGTGAATTAGACAAATAGGAATAACAACAAAGGGGAGTTCCCCAGCTTCATGAAACGGATTTCGGCATATACCGAAAACATTGAAATCTGTGTCATCCTACATCTGCTTGTAACTCAAGGAGAGGGATAATAAATTTTATGTCAAAATGAACAATTTCTACAAATACATTTCATTCTTATAAATGAGGTTCTAATATCTGGAGATTGTAGAGAGAAATATTTCTTTCCTTTGGGTGATCTCTAGAGGTCGTGACACATGAGAAACAATATAAAAGCAGTTAATCTGCACATGAAGTGAGTTATATGTAACAGACTAGTTCTCGGAGATCAAAGATTGATAACTCACCACGTTGGAGTATTTTGGAAAGGACAGTCATATATATATGGCGTATGGCCGCTCCATAGCTCAAGCGGTTAGCCGCTGGCTTCCGACCGCTGCGACCTGTGTTCGATCGCAGGTCTGGTCAAGTGGGATTTTCTCCGAGTACTTCGGCTTCCCCTGCCAATCTTCATTCCACCAATTGCTCCACAATCACCCTCACCTATCATCTGGGGCTGGTACAATAGGCCAGAAGTGGCCGCAGTACAAGGGACTTAGTCCCACCCCACTAGCAATAAAAAAAATTTGGTGTATTCTAGGAAACAGATGGTAACATATACACTGCTATATCCTTAAACTAAGTTTAAATATTTCTCACACTTCCTTTCTACTACGCATGCATCCATTATATCGATATAGCCTAGGATCCACTTATCCAATGTCCATGAAATATCTACCCGATATATTTCAGCATATAATAAAGATTCCATCAGAGGGAAATTGCGATTTTGGAAAAGGAAGACCCATAATATGTAAAAAATATTTTTCTATGTCGGTAAAAAGATTAAATAATTAAACCTAACAGTTTAAGCAATTTTCATGTAAAACGTTTCTTCTTGGAGACTAAAGATTTATATTCCAGAAATATTTCATTAAAACCATTACATGCCTAGCTCTAAAATTGGCCAAGACATATCACATGAAATTGTTTGCAAAATATCATCCTATTTACATCATTACAGAAGTTTTCTCACAGATCAGAACAACATACAAGGCCCCCCGCCGCATAGACCAGTATCGTCCTACCTGGAAATTTTTATGATCTGCTCTCAGATTTCGGAGAATTTTTTGGAAGGAATATATCAACAAGCCTACTGTATAGTAGTAAATTTGGTATTAGCATTCAACAGTGTTTCTTTTAAAGTTGGCCGGAAAGGCGTGTCTCTTCTTCCCTTAATCACCTTCAAGGAAATTGTTATCTTGAAGTGCTTTGCATTTCCACTGTAGGTGGCTCCCCGTTCCGTCATTTCGTGTGGCCACTTTCACGACTGCCTTCAGATATCTCAGTTAGCTACGGCCCGAAACGGAGCAGTTGGCGAGACGTCCCCAACGGCCAATGTGAGTAGAACTTCCATTTGTTATCGCAAAACTCTATGGTTATTTTACGACCCTCAATCAGATTTAGAGTGCAGGATTATTAAATTTTACTTCTTTGCTCTATGGTCTATAATGAGGGTTTGCTAGCAGCCATTCAGGCTGAAGAGTAAGGCGCCCCGACCTCAAAAGCGGGCCGACCATGTTGCGTTTCTGATGATTAGAATATAAATGTTGCCGGGCCCTGCTTTAAGGCACTTCCTCATCACCTACAGGGGTTAAAAGTAAGATTGTCCCTGTCCTCAACGAATTTAAGCACCACGCCATGAAGGCGTGTGGGTGAGTGGATGTATAGATCCACATTTTCTTGACCTCGGCACTAGTTGGAGGTGAGTGGTCAGCTTTAGTGTCCTGCTGTTTATCCCCGGTGTCCATTGGATATGAGGTTGGGTGGACCCAAGAGCCGGTCTGGACGATGTGGAGTAGAGAAAATTATTGATACGACCGGAACTCAAACTCCGATTCCTTGGTCGTCCAGCCCATAGCCAGTCGCTATACCGACTGAGCCATCCCGGTTCCTCACCTACAACGGGACGCTAAAAAAATTCGGAAGCATCCTTTAGAATATGGAGCCGAACAACACCGACGAGGTAGGTTGTTTCAGATTTGAAACAGGACAATAACGAATGTGACAGGATAATGATGACTATGATAGGATAATGATGAGTTTGCAAGAACACAAGTGAGTTTGGCAGGACAATAATGAACGCGGAAGTCCAATTATGAGCTTGAAAGAACAATGAGTTCGAAAGGACGGCCAAGTAGGTCGTGAGGGAATGCCGAAATCAGCAAATAAAAAAATAGGCTACCTGAGAAATAAGATATACACTGCCCTAATCTTCTCGTGCTGCGGGATTAACAAGCCTCCCTTTTCCTTCAGTTTTACTGAAAGGTCGGGTTACGTTACAAGCCATGTGCAACAGAAATAACATTTATGGTTATAAACCAACTTGTTTCAAGTGTCACAGTACGTTACATAGATGTCCTTCAATAAATCGGTTTTACAAATTCTCGAAATTTAAGAAGTATTTCCCAACTGTGCACCGTTGTAACAGGCTTTCAGAATCCATCTTACAGTAATTCTTTATCTACTTTCTTTTCATTGCTAGTGAGGTGGGACTAAGTCCCTTGTACTGCGGCCACTTCTGGCCTATTGTACCAGCCCCAGATGATAGGCGAGGGTGATTGTGGAGCAATTGGTGGAATGAAGATTGGCAGGGGAAACCGAAGTACTCGGAGAAAACCTGCCCCAGCGCCACTTTCTCCACCAAAAATCCCACTTGACTAGACACGGGATCGAACCCGGGCCGCCGCGGTGTGAAGCCAGCGACTGACCGCTTGAGCTACGGCGCGTCCTAATCCTTTACAAAAATACTGGAGTAGGTCGTGGGCTGCAGCATCCAATTATGCCTAATCGTTACATACGCGTACATTACAGGCTTAACAAGGAAAGTGTGTGCATGCATCTATAGAACGTCATGTAGCACTTGTACAGCTATGTCAGTTATAACATGTGGAACGAGATGAACCACTGTTACTTTTACTGACACTAATGGATTTTATTAAAATTGAATTTATTTTCTTCTTGTGCAGATGGCCTTAGTACCTCGAAATACAGGTATAAATTTACCTTTACCAACTTAGGCGGTTAGTCGTTGGCTTCCCACCGCAGCGACCCGGGTTCAAGTCCGGATTTATGTGAACAGAGTGGCGGTGGGGCAGGTTTTCTCCGAATTACTTCAGTTTCCCCTGCCAATCTTCATTCCACCAATTACTCCACAATCACCCTCATCTATCATCTGGGGTTGATACAATAGGGCAGTGATGGCCACAGTACCGAGTTGACTCAGTCTGACCCCACTAAGAACAATAAATAATAATAATAATAATAGCTTTACCAACATAACTTAAATACTTAAAATGTATGCCAAACCCTATACAGTAACAGTTTCTCTAAAAACTGCCTGAGCATATTGCATTTCTTTGTACCCCGCCATGTTAGAATATGCCTCTGTCTTCATTCTCTTTTCCACAAAAAGTTCGGTACGGCAAGACGTGGCTCGAAATTTGCTGTCCTTATACCCATCAACGATAAAAACAATTCTGACTTCATGGAATCCTCTATTAGAGAAATTCTATGAGGTGATTTTACATGGTTATGGTAGAAAATGACATCCTCTGTGGCCACTAAAGGGGGACTGTACTCAAAAAGCAATTTTCATAACAAACTCGAACCACAAGTAAGAGAAACGAACGCTCACAGTTTGTTACATAATTCCCTAATGTCTGCTTCTAGTACTTCCTTAACTGAAGGCCAGTTTTCACGCACGCATAAAAGTTTATCTCTTCGGAACATTTCCTTTACGCCGCACCGAACAAAGAAAATCTGATTGCCTTTATTTCGCTGATCAACAAGGACACAAATAACCAGTAACAAAAGTGCGAAAATCTATTCACTTCTAATTCTGTATTTCAGCATCCTGTTTCACATCTTTCATTAAACGTCTATGTAATTAGTTGAACGCTGAATATTTTAATGATTGTTGCGTTATTGACGGACTGGTGAAGCCGACACCACACGATGCCCGAGGGAACAACACAAACAAGGGGCACAGTGCAGATCCCAGGGGTAGCAGCTGAAACAAACTGTCTGGAACACACACATCACATTGCTTTAAACAAGTGGACGACGCCCCTTACGAGGTGGATAGAATTTTACGAAAGATTTTAATTTAAGTGGACTGCAACGCGCCATTTTAGCGCACATCAAAACAGTGTAAGAGTTGAGACGAATCGAAACACCTGAGGATGGCCGTCTATGGCCGAAACATGTCGTATTGGTGTTGAATAGTGATTGTTTTTATGATTGTTGCATTATTGACGGACTATACACATAGACGTCTGTTCACTTCTAATTCACCATCTCATTACGCCTCTGTAGTGTACTGCTGAACTGCCAAATCTGCAGCTACTCAAGAATTTCCCAGCATTTTATGGTACCCGAAGGTTCATTGCCGTGTTCACAAGAGCCCTCCGCTGGTCCATATCTGAGCCAGATCAATCCAATCCATACCATCCCATCCTATCTCTCTAACATCCATTTTAATATTGTCCACCAACCTACGCCTAAAGTTAGGCGAAGTTTAGTGCCAACTTTTCCGGATAGAGGGTGCCGCGTGGTGAGCGCAACGAATCCCCAAGGCCGTTAATTTCGGTTTTCTAGACCGGAGTCGCTATTTCCTTGAAATATCTCCTCAATTATCAACACGAGGCTGAGTGGACCCCTTTCCAGACCCACTACTTCTCCGAAAAAATCTGGTATGTACATTGTGTTTGAACACGTAATGCTATTGCACATTTAATAGACTACAACATAGTTTAAATTACTTTTATACGTATGTAATGGAAAACCAAACAATTCGTGTGACTCGCTTTATTGCGGTGATCTGGAACCGAACCTGGAATATCTCCGAGGTATGCTTGTATTCGTTTATGTAATAGAAAATTTCACCACTTTCGTATATGAATTTAAGGAAACTCTTCAAAATCCCAAATCTGGCACGGTGAGGCGTAAGTAGATTTCTGCAGAACATGAGGATGGCCTGCCTACATCTTCGACAGAATGGAATGTTTTGTCCTTCTGTCCCACTCGCCTAGGAAACGGCAGTACTCCGTATATCCAAGATTCATGCTTGGCACTACAGCAATCACTTTAGTCTTCATCTGCCACATGTAATTTTCATGTCCGGTTATACGTAGAATTCATCCTATATTTCCATATGGTCCTTTCATGTGCACTGCTGACCGAGAGGGACTTACGGGTAAATATTACCTTCATGTAGGCCTTGAATCTCAGTTCTGATGATCTACGAAATGTTCCCCGTCGTCGGTGGTGCTGTTATGGCGAAAGTCATCATCAGACGGTTACTTCCTTACAATAGTAAATCGAAAGACTAATAATTCCTGATGATTTTCGACATATGAATATTTCCGTGGCTTCATCAAGTAAATCCTAACTTTGCAGTATTTCTGTTTGCTTTAGGGGTCTATGTCGAACTCTGCTGAGTAACAACATGAGGCTCTTTTGACAAAGATGGAGGACAGCCGAGTCTTCATGTCCGCCTGGAAATGTCATGTTTCCAACAGATTCGTCCCCCCCTGTCACATCTTCACGATGTAACGTAGATGGCAAATTTGATGCTCAGTTTTGTCTTTCGTTTCCTATAGGAAATCCCTCAAATGCTTGTACCTAAAGTAGAAATCTGTAACATGACTTTTCGGGTCCTTACAGGCCCTAGGAATTACAAACGACAGAGATTTTCATGTGCTTGAACCATGTTAGAGGTTTCAGTATACAACGTGCAGAGCAGTGTTGAGTAGCCCAACTGTATGTCCAAAAACTTGGATGAGGCGGTGTCACTTACAACCTGTTCGTCATGTACGGGGTCCGAATCATGTCCCCGACACTGATTATCCGGACTAAAAATTATTCATGGTTCTACTCACTCACACCAGGAAAATGCTGGAATAGTGCCTTGAAATATGCCACAACAGTCTTATTTCAAACCCTATCCAATTCATAGTCCATGGATCATCCTACCACGGAACGGTGCATAGCCTACGTAACAGACGGCGTTGTTAACGTGAAGGGCTCCATTAATTAAGCCTCGCGACATGTAGACGTATAGGCAATAGATGGTCAGCTAGTGCTTAGCACGACACTCTTGTCACTTTGCTCCCGCAGAAACAACCACTGGTACCCACTGTATAGGAGGCTAGTTTGGCCCCATAGCTGGTCTTAAAACTACAGAGAATAAAATATATTTTGTCCCCACCAGGAATTGAACTGCAACTACTCGGTTGTCCAGGCCGCGGCCAAGTCGCTATACCAACTGAGCTCTCTCGTTTGTCCTCGTTAAGTAAGCCATAAATAAATAAAGGCACCAATAGTGATGTACATAAGCGTTTCAATTAAGGATACAATGCTTCGCTTAAGTACTTCCAACACTGCCTCACCATAGACATAACGAAAAGTGTATGCATGTTTAGCACAATTAATACAAAGTATACATTCGATACGGGATCACGTAGTATGAGTGAGATGGCTGCGGGGTGAGTTCTGAACAAACAACGTAACACTTAAGGAACTGCAATTTTATGCAAGTCATCGTGAAGAATTTAGGTAAAGGTTTCGTGCATAAACAGAGGGCGCAAGAAGTGTCAAGTTATAAGAACATTCATACACAATCTGCTTGCTACCTGCTTCATGCTGGTTTATTGCTTGGCTTACGCTCCAATCCTGAACATTGAGGCGATATTCCTCTGAAATGTCAGTTCACATACGACGGACTACACGGTGTTATATCCTTTACTTACTTAGCCGTGCTACAGCTCAAGCGATTAGTCGCTGGCTTCCCACCTCGGCGGCCCGGGTTCGATCCCGGGTCTGGTAAAGTGGGGTTTGTGGTGGGCAAAGTGGCGCTGGGGCCGTTTTTCTCAGAGTACTTCGGTTTCCCTTGCCAATCTTCATTCCACCAATTGCTCCACAATCATCCTCACCTATCAACTGGGACTGGTACAATAGGACAGAAGTGGCCGCAGTACAAGGGACTTAGTCCCACCCCACTAGCAATAAAAAAATACTTACTTATGGAGCTCTGGGCCATTCATGAGGAGAAGCCAAATCTTTAGCTACTCAAGAATTTCCCAGTATTTTATGCAACCCAAAGGTTCATTACCGTGTTCAAAAGAGCCCATACCATCCCAACCTATCTCTCTAAGATTCATTTTATTATTCACCACCCACCTACGTCTTGGTCTTCCCAGTGGTCTCCTTCTTTCTAGCTTTCCCATCAATATCCTATATGCATTCCTCATCTCCCCCATTCGTGCTACATGCCCTGCCTCCCTCATAATCCTTGACTTGATCACTCTAATTATACTTGGAGAAGAGTACAAGTTACGAAGCTTCTCATTATGCCGTTTTCTCCAACCTCCTGTCACTTTATCCCTCTTCAGTTCAAATATTCTCCTCAACACCCTGTTCTCAAACACCCTCAGTCTATATTCCTCCCTTAATGTCAGAAACAAAATTTCTCACCCATACAGAACCACGGACAAAATTATAGTTTTGCGTATTCTAATTTTTATGTTTTTGGACAGTAGACGAGACGACAAAAGTTTCTGGACTGAATGGTAGCAAGCATTACCCGAATTCAGTCTCCTCTTAATTTTTCCTGAATCAGGTTTTGATTTGTTATCGTTGTTCCCAAATATTTGAACTGTACACATTTTGAAAACATCTGTTTCCTGTCGTTATGTCATGATTTTGCCCCGCATTTTGGTGCCGAAAAAGCAGAAGATATAATTATTCATAGTCACCGCTGTGAGAAGCTCAGGTCCAACATGAACACAAACAGGATGCAATCTCATAAAATTACAATATGATTTCGCTTCGTATAAGTAATCATGAAATCAGTAGGGCAAATAATGAGACTGAGACAGAAGTAAGCTAAAAGTAGTTATGCTGGAGCTGATGATAAAGGAAATTAAGGAAATTCTGACATAGAAAAACAAGTTTAAGTAGCTGAATAACATGCACACTTTGCATGAGAAATTTGAGTAACAAGGTTAGAAGCGGATGGAAGGAGGAGGTACACAGTTGTAATAAAGCGAGGTAAGATATAGGACAAGATGATTAACGATCAGAGAAGAAGAGTAGGGTCTCTGTTATGTGAACCCCCACCCCGGAGACTTTGATGCGCGTTTGAGAACAGAACCTCAATAGCGTGTGACCGTCAAGCCAATTCTTTATGCACATTTAGTGAAACAACATGAGGCCAGTGTGTTTCCTTCTTCCCTCCATAACGGTCCCTTGCTACATAAGTAACTCTGCCATTCCGCCTCCTCCAGTGTATGGCACACGGCGAACCGAGTAGCGTCACTGCCACACGATGCCAGGTGTGGAGCGGCGCCGAGATCAACAGTATGTCAGTCTATAACGGTGGGATTTAGCAATAAGCGCAACCATATTAAAGAGCGCTAAATCCTGGGAAGTAAGGCCTGGTAACCGACGTTTCGGAATAATATTCTTCAATGTCGAAGAGTAAACCACGTAAGTAAACAGTAAGAATCATACAGTTTCGCTTGCTCAGTATTGTTAAGCTAGTGAGAGAAAGAAACGGCCCATTTGTCTAGACATAGAGCTGGAATGGTGGAGGAAGGAGAAGTTAATATGTGTACAATTATGAAGAAATATTAAGACCAGTTGGAAAACTGAAATGCCACCTATATGTAGATAAATTATGAGGTTGGGAAGTGGATGAATCTGGCTCAGAATCGTGTCCAGTGGTAGGCTTTAGTATTAACAATGTTGACACCAAGGTTTCCTATCAGGACGGTAGCTACTTCAAAGAATACAACCCTACAATAACAAGAAAGGCGTAAAACATGAACTGGAATTCATTAACAGGTTGATATGCTTCTTGAGATGATGTTTCCAGAAGCAATGTAGCGCAAGACAATATTGAAACCAAAATTAGTTGAAGTACAGGCAAATGACAGCCAGTCCGTTACTATGCACCTTTCACAAAGTATACGAAATCTTATTTGGAGGACATGTCTGTCTCTATCTGCCCATCTGTTCGTCTTCCTGTGACGCCATATTAGCAGCTAAACCGCTGAATAAATTTGTTTTAATATTCCGCCTTGTACGCTCCCGATAAAAGTTGCCGGGCACTTTCGAGTACTTTATGTAAGGTCATAAATGAATTTTTCAATAGCATCAAATGAGATCTAAAAGTTTGTGATGATGGTAAATTGTTACAATTAATATGTTGCTGGACATTATCCATCATCTTGTCTGTTCTAAAAAAAACCGTCTAGTTTCTATTAAAAAACACAACATTTCGGGAACTGGAATCTGTCCCCGTCTTCAGGTAAAACCTACTCAGTTGTGTCCAATAGACACAGCTATCCCCTATCTCCGGACAACTATGCCAGTTTCAGAAGGGGTTATAAAACAAGCACATACCGGGAGAGAAGCATTGCTTCTCTCCCGGTATGATTTCATTCTAGATATTTCTCTGGTGGTAAGCCTCAAATTATGATAGCTTCAATATTTCTTAGCTCTCACAGATGATTATGTTGTGCTTGTGTACCACAAGGAGTATTGCTTCTCTCCCGGTATGATTTCATTCTAGATATTTTTCTGGTGTTAAGCCTCAAATTATGATAGCTTCAATATCTCTTAGCTCTCACAGATGGATTATGTTGTGCTTGTTTTATAACCCCTTCTGAAACTGGCATAGTTGTCCGGAGATAGGGGCTAGCTCTGTCTATTGGACCCAACTGAGTAGGTTTTACCTGAAGACGGGGACAGATTCCAGTTCCCGAAACGTTGTGTTTTTTAATAGAAACTATACGGTTTTTTTAGAACAGACAAGATGATGGATAATGTCCAGCAACATATTAATTGTAGCATCAAATGAGTTTAATAAAATTCTAGCCATATTCTACATGAATGTTGGCGATACTCGATACGAGAGTTTTATGCGTATCACTGCTCGGAGAGTTTTATTTCTACTGTATTAACTTATTACAAAGTCTACATTACATAAGATCATAAATTAACATTTTTCACTCAGGACTATATCATAAACCGCTATTCACGTTCAGGCATGGAAGTAGCTTGGATAATATCAGTCAGTCATTTCAATTTGAAGACACATTTGTGTATTATGAATCCAAATTTGCATAAAGATTTAAATCTACTTTTCCATTATGTTTTAACCCGTTTCACAGATTCTGCCACAATTCGATATCATGAATTATTATGGATTTCCAGTATTTTGTTGTTTGATAAAATTCTGCCTACAGACTATTTTTTATTGCTAGTGAAGTGGGACTAAATCCCTTGTCCTGCGGCCACTTCTGGCCTATTGTACCAGCCCCAGATGATAGGTGAGGGTGATTGCGGAGCAATTGGTGGAATGAAGATTGGCAGGGGAAAACGAAGTACTCGGTGAAAATCTGCCCCAGCGCCACTTTGTCCACCACAAATCCCACTTGACCAGACCCGGAATCGAAAACGGACCGCCGCGGTGGGAAGCCAGCAACTAACCGCTTGAGCTATGGCGCGGCAGACTAACTGCACGTGAACTACAAGGATCAGTGTTACGAATTTTGGGTACCATATTAGCCTGCAGAATATAATTTTTGCGATCCTTCTGAAGCGAATGACAGATCAATGGCATATGAACGAAATACACTTACGAAAAGTTCATCACTTTCGCACGAATTATGAGCTCAGGATGAAAATTGTACATTTAATTTGACGATAGATGTATTTAATATAAGAATCGCTTATTCTTGCAGCTTCTGTAAAAATCATGGTTATACTCATGAAGCTGCTGTTAACCATATAATGTGCGTATATATATATATATATATATATATATTCGTAGCTC
>NW_019737390.1:520526-520783 GCF_002891405.2 Cryptotermes secundus
TTGTGGTGGACAAAGTGGCGCTGGGGCAGATTTCAACCAAGTACTTGTTTAGACCAGGGGTCTGCAAACTTTTCGAACCGCGGACCACATTAGGTAATTCAGTACTTTCAACGGGCCGGATAAAATGAGAAATTAATAACTCTAGGTATATCAGTTTTATTGAAAGCATAGAATTTCAAAACTAAATACAAAGTACGTGAGAACAAATTATCGTATATTAATGACAACAGACAGTAGCAGCAAATGCTCATATTTTT
>NW_019737390.1:521102-533846 GCF_002891405.2 Cryptotermes secundus
ACAGTACAGCATATGAACAAAGTTACAATTTTTCACTTGCCTTTCCAGAAGTATCAACTTTGCTCTGAATGCCTTGATAAGTGCAAATAAATCACAGACTAAGTTATTTTCACCCTGCAACTTTAAATTCAAATGGTTCATAAGGTTCACCAGATCAGCAAAAAATGCTATTTCCAAAGCCACTCGGTATCTGATAAAAGTGGTTCGTATCGAACTGCAGTATAATATAACAGGTCAGTAAGCTCGGAATCACATTTACCAGTACTCACTGGAAAATTAGTTCAATTGGCGCATTTCTGCACAATTCTTTCGCGGCCCGGATAAAATCACATTGCGGGCCGTAGTTTGGATACCCTTGGTCTAGATAGTGTGGGACCCTCAACGTCACACAAACCTATGGCTCTTCACGGCCTGGTACAGTGATAGCTTCACTTATTGTGTCATGACCGCCCGATATCGAATTGTACAGCCAGAAAAAATTGCAGTTACTAGACAATAGCTCGTTAAACAATTCTTTGACTCAACGAATACACACACAATAGAACCGTCGGAAACGGTGTTTTCTATAACGTCCATACAGTAAACTGCACTGAAGGTTAGTCGCGAGTGGTATGCCGACAGGAGTCGTCTCTTGTAGTTGGTGGTTAGCTGTGAGCACTGAAGCAGATGAAACTCCTTTGTTAGAAGCCGCTAACAAACAACGACAAGTGAAGGTATAACAAACAGAGTTGACATAGCGTATGCTGTAGTGATTTATAGAGTGTGTAAATTAGTTATAGTGTTAGAAACGTATGCATTTACGGGCCATAAACGTTCAGCAAATCTAATTAACAATCCAAACTCCGTTTCTAGTCACTTATACGTGAAAATGTGTTTCGGAGTCAAATATTGCATTGGTGTTACTTGCTTGAACACAAATTCTTAATTGCAATATCATGTCACAAATATTACAGTTGTTCTTGTTCACTACAGTCCTTCAACTGTAATATTCTGTTCAAATTCACAACATTTCTTTCCCTGTGTTTTCTTTATAACTTCATGATTTAATGATCATGCTTCACACTCTGTGTTTTGATTGACGAGTTCTGTTCCTCTCCTGCACGTCAACTTCATTCCTTAATTAACCTGTTTGTTACATGTTTTAAAATGTGACTTTTTTTTCTGTTGTTTCAGATACCATGGCTGATACGTGGTTTCTGATGGGCAGCCCAGCGCCCATTTTGTGCATTGTGGCATCTTATCTCTACTTCGTCCTCAAACTTGGGCCCAAACTAATGGCTTCACGTAAACCCCTCAATATGAAACCTTTTCTTTTGGCCTACAACTTCTCTATAGCGGTCCTAAGTCTCTATGTTGCCGTGATGGTAAGTCTACGTTTGTAAGATTTGAGGCTTTCACGGCGGTGACTATGAAGAAAGCAGTCTTCTGGGATTTGGCACCGTGTATATATGGTGTTAACCGACGTTTCGGTTACCGGTTCTCACGGTCTCTTCGCTTGCAGATTTCTTATATTTTTTCTTCTACCCTGAAGATGGAGGCGATACGTTCCTCCGAAACGTCGGTTAACACCACATATACACGGTGCCAAATCCCAGAAGACTGCTTTCTTCATAGTCACCGCCGTGAAAGCCTCAAATCTTACANGGAATACGAAGAACATAAGAGAAGCCTCAAGAATTTCAGTGAGTCATAAATAGTTCTTCTGTTTGTGAGATACTTATGTTTAACTTATGCGATGGAAATGATAGTATGTTGTTATGAAACACCCTTCTTCTGGTGTCGAAATATTCGATTTCCTTTATTCTGACTACACCCTTAGCCTCTGAGCAGGTTTCCATCCAATGTTGTTGGTGGAATATTTCACAGGTATGAAAACTGGACATGCATGCCAAAATCACAGAATTTTTTACAAACAGAATAGACTTCTGATTATCCCCTCCTCTCGTCGGACCGGAGGCCCAATTACAAAACACGTAAAAGTCTGGATAGAATAAAATAAACTTTCGAGAAATCCATTTATCAGTTCAAACCCAGTGTCTAGCCACTTAAACGTAATAATATCTTATACAGAATCTGTAGGTATGTTTGTTTATAACACGTATGGCCCCTTACCAAATTTTAACTTGCTAGCTCCAGTGATTCATAAGTTATTGCCATCAAACCGAAAACTAAATAGGCCCTACAGATTTCATGCGGCGGTCATGTTATTATATTGTATTCTACAGAATATATTGTCTTAACAACTGGTTAATACTTTTCAAAGTTATATAACCATTCACCGTTTTAGGTCTTTGGATTAATTGCCGCTAACATTGCTCTCTTCTCTTATATACTCGTGTATCCGCCATGTTGTTATTACCAACTAAAAAGAAGTAAAGCTATTCCTGTAACAAGCCGTGAAGCTCCATAGGGTTCTGAGACGTTGAGGCTCCCACATTTTCTAGACAATCTGCTCACAGATGGCGGTAAGGTTGTCAGCCATATGCGTCGGCCGCCCTTTACTCCCCAGGAAGATTATTTAATTAATTCCTGGTACTCATTTCTGTTACAGACTAAGTCGACCCCAAGGCCATAGTGTGGCTGGAGGGATTACGTCAATTGAAAAAAAAATCCAATGATTTCATCGGGACTTGAACCCGCGACCTTCCGGCTTGTAGCATAGTGCCTCAACCAACTACGTTACCGCGTGCACTATCTACACATATTCTACGTGGATGACTTCGACTATCAGTTTTCGAGAAACTCAAACTTTCAGCTATGCCGATCCATAATAAAGCCATTCCACCTAAGGAGGCTATAAGCCGGAAGGTCTCGGTTTCGATTCCCGACGAGGTCCTTCGATTTTTCAATTGACCTAATCTTTCCAGCCGCAATATAGCCCTGGGTTCTACTCAGCCTCTAACAGAATGAGTACCAACAATATTCTTGGAATGTTATTTGGGGGGGGAGGGGGGTAAAGTGCGGCGGGCGCGTAGGGCTGACGACCTTGCCCCCATCTATGAAGTTTGTCTAGAAAATGTGGGAGCCTCGACGTCATACAACCGTATGGGCCTCCACGGCCTGTTACAGGGAGAGTTTTACATTTTTTACTTAATATTCTATTTGAGTGATATTGCATTTTTATGATTCTCGTATTTTTTTCCAAAAGTACTATTTAGTTTTCCACTTATGCTATGAAAAATTATTTTCACACTTTTAGAAACCATTTCAACTACGAAGGGCACAGAATGTCCTTCCGCGTATCAGCCCGTGAAGCTTGAATCCACCACTGTAGCCAGTCTTACGAAATAACTGCAGTTGTAAACAGGTTTCACGTCTGGAAGAGTAACGAACCAACAACAATGGAACACATGTTTTAACACAACAGGTTTGAAGGAGAAAATAACGGTGCATTAGCTTGTACAAATATAAAATATAACCCAATACAGAAGGCTCTAGTTTAGCAGGTGGCAAGTTATGTAGAGATATTGTTTAGAAAACTGACTCGAGTGTCCTATATTAAAAAATAATTTTCATATCAAATTGCTTCTTAAAAATGAACAGGTACAAAGAGAAGGGAGTTTCTTTTCAAGTTCGAATATGTGCTTGGGAATTCGCGAACGCTTTCTTTGCTCGGGTTTCGTTTGTAATCTGTAGAAACGGCACAACAGTTTCTCAGAAATCATACTCATGTTTCTACCGATATCGATCCAGTAAATTACACTTCCAAACGCGTGTGTAGTTTTATAAATCCCAATTCACAAGTTAGTTACATATCATTATACTAATTATAAGTGTTTTATAATTATCCGGATAAACTCATTTCCCATGCACCCAAAATAATCGGAAGTCTATCTATCTATCTATCTATCTATCTATCTATCTATCTATCTGTCTGTCTGTCTGTCTGTCTGTCTGTCTGTCTGTCTGTCTGTCTGTCTATCTATCTATCTATCTATCTATCTATCTGTCTGTCTGTGGCTCTACAACCTTTGTGAACCTTGACTGCTTTTTCAGGTTCTTATTCTGTACGCAGTTGTCAGGACTCCTTGGACGGGGGATCAGCCCGCTACCTACACACAGAACAACAAACACCGAATAAACACACAGACATCCATACCTCGAGCGGAATTCAAACCCACGATCCCAGTGTTCGGGCGAGCGAAGACGGTTCTTGCCCCAGACCGCGCGGCCACTGTGACCGGGTGTCAGTGGTATAGAGTATGAATAATAAATCAGTGTGTCGGTAGGGCAGCGGCCTCCAAGACCTCGAGTGGGAAGCGAGGAGTAGGTCGCACACAGCTTGCTTGAGCTCCGTCCTCCTGCCCTTCCATGCTAACAGAATCGTCCCATTAAAGGAACTACACTCGGTCAAAGTTTTAGTTACCTGGTTATTCGGGTTTTCTTAGACAGTGATACATTTTTCTTGTTTCAGTCAGGACTGACAAGTCAGATTCGAATGCCGACGTGGTTTCCAGCTCTAATGGCGGACTTTTTATGTGGAGTTTCCTCAGTCTCTCCAGCGAATGCAGCGAGAGTACGTACAAACAGATCGCGATCCCCTCCTTCCAGATTCCAACCCACTCACAACTGACGTCGCCGTATAAGGCCTGCATCAGAAACAACTTCGTAACAATATCCCAATTCGTTTGATCCTGCATTCATAAATAACAATTTACCTCATTCGATGGACAGTCTCTGTGGACTGGTGGTCAGAGTTCCTGGCTATAGATCCTGAGGTCCGGGTTCGAGAAGTACTGAATCTGGAACGGGGTCCACTAGTGAGGATAATTGAGGAGCCATTTCAAGAAAACAGCGGCTCCGGTCTAGAAACCCGAGATTAACGGCCGTGGGGAATCGTTGCGCCGACCACGCGACACCCTCTATCCGCTAAAGTTAGTACCCACTATCGTCGACAAGCGGTATAGTTCGCTGGCGAACTAAAGCCAAGGAGTTTGTTTCGTTTCTACCTCATTCGATTCTTTATCAACGCTGAGGTCGACTCAGCATAATTGGACAGATAACGAGCAAATATATTATTTAGTACGCTTCCGTGGGAGCGCTGAATGCGTAAGTAGGTCGTCGTGTACGTCCGCGTGTTATTTAACTACTTGGGCGATCTTCTGTGTGAAAAAAAATAATGTCAGCGATTATGCAGGGACGGTCTATGCCGGTGTGGGAACCTGCTCTGTGACCCTGCCTCAAGAAATAAAGGTGACACACTTCTAGCAATTCATTGAAAGTCCTATACTCTTGGGAAGCTGCGACTTTAGTCACTTACCTGTGAAGAACCACCTATGGTTTCCTAGTCTTACCCGTACAGAAGATGCATACAGATGTACGCTTCTTCAAGGGACCTTGTCGATGCAGCGGGGGGGGGGGCAAGCGGAGCGCTAGGTGCAGATTCGTGGCGTATGGTCTGGACCCGACACGTGGACTTACATACAGATGCAGTGAGAATAATCCACTAAATCCTCATTTTAACGAGCTCCTCGTAGCTTCACACAAGTCAGAAGTGGTGCCCAAACCGTAACGGAGCAGTACAGAGATAGGAAAGACCCTTGATGGTGAAACAAGAGTTGAAATAGTCGTAATTCTATCGGAAACAGACGTGGCCATTCCCTATATGGTGTAGTACTGTGAATGTTGGGACAATGTGGCAGCTGTTCTCACGCAAATGGGATGAATAGAGACGGCAAAAATATATAGAATGAAATAAGCCGCACGTGGTAATGTAGGGCAGTAATGTGAAGGAAGGAAAACTTGGCAGTCAAATTCCATTCCCCCCTTCCCGCCACTTCAGGATGGACCTGCTTACTATTACATGAAATTTAACTTACCACATCAAAGTAAGAGACAACGCTTATTGCCAAAAAGTCTGTCCGGAGCTTAATTACAAGTAACTAAGTACCTAGTCGCCGGTCACGGTAGCCGAGCGGTCTGAGGCGTGCACTGTCTTCGCTCACTCGGAAGCCAGGATCGTGGGTTCGAATCCCACTCAGGGCATGGATGTTTGTGTGCGTTTTTCTGTGTTTGTCTACAGGTAGAGGCCTTGCGACGAGCTGATCACTCGCCCAAGGAGTCCTACCATATGTGTAAGATCTAGAAAAACCGAAGTGAACGGAACAGTTCATGGAGGTAGGCCTAGGCCCACTCGGGCTGTAGTGCGAAGGAAAAAAAAGTACCTAGTCATCAACACGTATAGGGAGTGAAGGTACAGTTCCCTCTGTCTTAACCCCGGCATTAGATGGAGGGGAGTCATCAGCTTCACCTTCGAGAGAAGCAGCTCCCACTATCCGTTCGGTATGAGGCTGTCTGGGTCTCATAGTAGGTATGGACGATGTGGAGAAATAGAATATCTCTTCCTCCTGTCAAAAATCCAACCCCGAGTCCTTGGATGTCCAGCCTAGTCAATTTATACAGGAAGGTTCTTAACGTAGTTGACGGGTCCACGGCTCTGTGTTTCTCGGCGACCGTTTCACCGCCGGCTGCGAGGCGCATACGAATATTTCCCGTGATTCAATATGCCTGTTGGCCGATAACTTTCGGAATGAAGCTGTTACAATTGATACATCAGAAGAGATGTTGAAAATTCTGTCCCTCTACACATAGATATATTTTTATTATCAATTTTTTCGTTAAAAATCACAGGTCCAACAATCCTGCTTGCACTCACAGCACACCAAACACCAACTTGCACTGGATGAAACGGGACTTCCTGGGTTAGATGTGGATTTTGTGGGTTCCAGTAGCGATTATTTTGCGTATTTATGTATCCCTTCAAGTGATACCACGCTTCATCGGAAGAGAATGTCAACTGCGGATCGATCTCACCTTCGACGACAGGATGTAGAAACCAAATGCAAAAATAAACCCTGGATCATGGAGCTGCAAGGCGTGGATTACTGTTGTTTTACAGGGTCTAAGCTTCGGTAATTGCCGGTCACGGTAGCCCAGCGGTCTAAGGCATGCACCGTCTTCGCTCGCTCGGAAGCCGGGATCGTGGGTTCGAATCCCACTCAGGGCATGGATGTTTGTGTGCGTTTTTCTGTGTTTGTCTACAGGTAGAGGCCTTGCGACGAGCTGATCACCCGCCCAAGGAGTCCTACCGTATGTGTAAGATCTAGAAAAACTGAAGTGAACGGAGAAGTTCATGGAGGTAGGCCTAGGCCCACTGGGGCTGTAGTGCCAAGGAAAAAAAAAGCTTAAGTAATTGTGTTGCCGTTTTTGCTCTAGACTTTGACACTCCAGTATTCTCAACTAGACGTTTTAGTGATTTTCTAGGTGCGTGTTCAAGTTTGACCCCTATGCCATCTAACTTCTCCTCAGCAATCACTCGACGCTTATGTCTTTCCTTCTTGTCTATTATCAGTTCCGTTGTTGCAAGTTAATTAACAAAACTGTGAATTACCTTTCTGCTGGGAACACTATCATTACGAAAATTACGTCGAAATTTTTGCCGAAACTGTCTACCAGATCCGTATTTCACGTGGGTGTCATGCAGAAATAAACATTGCTCCGAAACATACCACACTAAAACGGAACACACTGCTCACTAATTTTAATTGATAGGAAATGGTTAATGGAGCTAATAACTAATGCCTACTGCTCACAAATCATAAACAAATTCCCACGCATAAACCACACTGCTCACCGAGAAATATAAAGCCGTCAAGCGGTCTAGATAGTAACTCCCCTTAATTCAAATACATTTCTTTGCTCTCCGACTGTCGTACGGTAGATGTCGCATGTCGTCACGTATGAAAGCTAAGACTACACTTTATATTCTACTACCTGATGCGACATGAACCGTACGGACGTCGTACGACCAATGTCGCTGTGTGTGTTCCTAGCCTTTATTTCAGTTTAGTCTCATTCTCCAACCGACGTTTACGTCTTCCCAGTTTTTCTTATCTTCAGGTTCTTTTACCACAACTCTCTTTGCACTTCTCTTCTTCCTCATGCGTGCTATATGCCCTGCCGTTCTCACCATCCTTGACGTGATCATTTCTAATTATATTTGGAGAAAAGTGTAAGTTATGAATCTCCTTATTATGCAATTCTCTTCAGTCTCCTATTATTTCATCCATCTTAGATTCAAATATTCTCTTCAGCGCCCTGTTCCAGAACACCTTCAGTCTGTTCTTCCCTTAATGTCAGAGACAAAGTTTCACACTCATACAAAATTACAGGAAAAATTATAATGCTACATATTTTAATTTATCTTTTTCAGATAGCAGAAGAGAAAACAAAAATTCTTAATTGAATGGTAGCAAGCACTACCAGAACTGAATCTCCTCTTAAAATCCTCATGAATCAAATTTAGTTTACTACTATCGTTCCCAAAAATTGTAACTTTGCCACATTTTCAAAGTAATTTTTAGCTGCTTTAATGTTATGATTTTTCCTTGCATTCATTTGACAATACATCAACATATACGCTTAGTTTTCTCTGCATTACTTCTAAACTAACCTTTTAACTATGTTCTGTAATTTTCCTCACGATATTTATGCTATCGCCCAGTAAATTTTCATTATCAGCATAGTCGAAGAGCTAATGTCTCCAATTTAATTTCAATCCCACCTGGCTATCTTGGACCTTCCTAATGGTGTGTTGTATACTAAAGTTTGAAGTAACGACAATAGAGCATCTCTTTGTTTCACACCATTTTGAAGAGGAAAGTACCAGACAAATCTGTATCTATCGGAACTTTAATATATGTTTCATTTAAACGCATTATAATAAGCATAATTATTTTCACGGATACCTCGGACGTAATGAGAATAGTGTACAGTACTTCCCCCTCTCAGCTGAACCACAGACTTGCGTAAAGTCCATGAGTAGCTGATGCACTACAAATATTACCCTTACTTCGAAACTCACAGTGGTTAAGCCCAATAATATCTTCTTCATATAAAATTACCTTAGGGACAATTATATATGTGTAAAATTTCAAATAAATTTGATATAATAATATACCTCGATAATTACAACGGCCAGTTTTATAATTATTCTTGTAAACAGGCACAATAAAAGATTTCTTCCACTGCCGATGCAAATCCTATTTATCAAAGCAAGCTGCATTCTGTATGCAGAATGAATATGATTTATTTGCAAGGAATGTGGAAAATCTAAAAACGAACACGGCTTGTAGGTCTATTTTTTTTTTAAATTTTCATAGTGGGATGTGGAGTCCAGTTGGGTCCACTCGGCGCTGCGGCCACTGATTGGCCTATTGTCCCTGCCACGGGTGATTATGATAATGGAGAATTTGGTGGAATGAAGATTGGCAGGAGAAACCGAAGTACTCGGAGAAAACCCGCCCCAGCGCCACTTTGTCCAATAAAAATCCCATTTAACCAGACCCGGGATCGAACCCGGGCCGCCGCGGTGGGAAGCCATCGAATAACCGCTTGAGCTATGGCGCGGCCCTTGTAGGCCTAGTACCCAAATGTTTATCACGTATGTCTCTTGTCCTGCAGATTGCTGCCGGAGGGTTGGTGTCCCATTTGATTGTCGAGGGTTGCAATCCCAAACAGAGATCAAGCGAGCACACTTACAAAGTAAGTATTCTCGATTTGCTTTAACCAATGCAGTATATCAGTAAAGTTACAATGCGGGTCTCAAACGTTGCTGATTTTAATAGTTAAGTACAGAAAACTGAGAGAAATATAATATAAAATATAAACTGTAAGACCTTACCTTTTTTGTTGTTTATGAAGTTCAAGACAAGTCCCATGCTTCACTTTGCACTTGTCTGTTGCCACACTCAACCGATAACACATGGAATCACAGAGGCAGTGCCTCCTGAACCTCCTGAATCATTCCTTCGAACGGTTCTAGTTATTCATTTTGACACTGAGCGCCACCTGTTCAGTGTAGCCACACAATGCTCAGTTTCGGACGTCTCTTATAACCACAGATTCTGATAAATTGCCATCTGAACGATCTGAACTTTCATGCATTCTTGGCGAAGTTGGGCGAAGCTCCATATACCTGTAAGATCTTATTACAGTTTTCAATGTAGAGTAAGGCGAAAAGTCCCAAACGCGTCTAGAAATTGTTGTGATCAACTAAGTCTTTTGATATTATTCTGCTAGACAGTTACATGCAAATATGGTTACATAAATAATTGGGCGTTCATGTAAAAATCATCTTCTTGCCCTACTTGAAGCAGAAAATCATACACTGCCGGCTATTTAATTCCAGAGCTTCCCGGTCGAATGTGGTAATAATTAGAATACTGTACAAAACGGCAAATAGGACTCAGTTTTAATTTTACTAATAAAACAGATACACTTTGCCCGCAGGTTTCAATCACATATTAATTGGACAAGTATTGTTTTTATAAACATGTAGAATGTGGAGTAAAACACATAATTTTATTAGTCGTTACAATGACTTGCTGCAGAGTTTGTCATGGACAGTGCATTATAAAGAACAAGCTGTAGTTTCGCTATGCTTCACTTTGCCTCTCTCAAGTATCGATGTTGTATTTCGTAGTATGCTTGAACTCTGTTAATGAGTGTCACCTCCCGTTATTACCATTCATAAGCGAACATGTCACTATCTGTTCGGTTTTCGTGCATGGCTATGATTTGCTCTTAAATAGGATTGCTACATTTCCTTTGCGTTTAGTGTACAAAGTGAATGCGTAATAATAAATTTTTGTCCTTAATTCTGCCGTTTACATACGCCACATCACTTGTATTTGGGAAGTGACATTTTATAATTCTTATGTTTAAAGTGATAAATCCTCTGTTACAGGTACACTTGTGTAGCTGGTGGTACTTAATGTCGAAAGTAGTGGAACTGACGGATACCGTAAGTTAATTAACATTTCTGAAGTTAACCACGCTATATACAGTTATCTACTAGACACGTCTTCTTTTTTTCTGACACTGATGATTATTTCTGGCTGCATGTATACACCATTTCCTCCCTTACCTAAGGTTGTATAAATTTATCACGTTAGTTGTGGTCACTGGCTGTGCACTATATCATAGGACCTCGTTGGTTGTCCCTTCTAAATAAAAAAGCAACCAAATAAAACGAATGTTGTGCTGAACATTGGCAGTTCTACTATTAACAGAGTAATTTATCATAATTCATTCCAAAATACCATAAACTTCGTCGGAACGGAAGGCTTGTTAAGAAAGTTTTCACCCCTATGAATTTAATGAAATCGGCAATGTGGCTTTTGGAATTTCAAAAATTATTTCGGAACCTACATTAGAGCTACAACGTAACATAAATATGGGCGCTCAAATAAAATAATATTTATGCATTACAAGCCGAAAGTTCGCGGGTTCAAGTCCCGATGAAGTCATTTGATTTTTTCAGTTGACCTAATCATTCCAGCCGCACTACGGCCCTGGGGTCGACTCAGCCTCTAACAGAAATGAGTACCAGCAATTAATGAAATAATTTTCCTGGGGAGAAAAGTGAGGCCGTTGCGTAAGACTGACAACCTTACCGCCATCTTTGAGCCGATTGTCTAGATAATGCGGGAGCCTCAATGTCTCACAACCCTATGGGGCTTCACGGCCTGTTACAGGGATAGCTTTACTTTTTTTTTTCTTTATGATGTATTTATTTGACGATAGAGTGCTTTCAGTATTATATTTCAGCATCTTGTTGCACTGATATACATATAATACTGAAAGCACTCTATCATCAAATAAATACATCATTCTATGCATGATGTATTTATCTAATGATCAGCACCTTGTTGCATTGATTCCGGTCTAGAGAACTGAGATTAAGGGCCGTGGTGATACGTTGGGCTGACCACGCGTCACCCTCTATCCGCTAAAGATGGCACTAAGTTCGTCGACAAGCGGCGGTCGCTCGGTCGGTATAGTTCGCTTGCGGTCTAAAATCACGGAGTTTTCTTTTTGTTGTTGTCGCACTGATTAATATTATGATTTGCGTGAGCCTCTTTAAGGTGCGCCTTCCTATTCTGTGCGTAGATTGTTTGTATGTTATGAAATATGTTGCAGAAGTGGCACACCAACAGCCTGCTAGCACATCGAGGAATTGCACCTTAAACACTGCACTTTATTCACAGTGGTAATATAAAAAAGTAATGGATACCTTGCGTCCTATGTTACAGGTGGTCTTTGTGCTGCGAAAGAAGGAGAGACAAGTTTCTTTCCTCCATGTTTATCACCATGCTTCTCAAGTATTATTTACGTGGGCCTACCTGAAGTATCTACCAGGTAGGGCTCTGCATACAGTTGTAGTTCGGTTTCAAGGAGGTTCCTTCTGTAATAAAGACAGCAATACACTTTGAAGTGCTTCATATCGGGGTTCTCTACAGTTAATGTTGTACAATGTCCAAGTAGATGTAGAATTCCTTAGAAATTGGGGAAACGAGGTCGGCAGATGTTACAGAGAAGGAGAAAGAATAAACCGGAGAATAAAATAAAAGTAGAGGATTGGAATCACTCACTCACTCGTGGAAGTGAGCCCTTCTTGAGAAGCTGATAATTGTGCAGCCACTCAAGAATTTCGCAGCATTTTATGGAACCCCAGGGTTCATTGCCGTGTTCACAAGAGCACTACACCGAACCTATCCCGATCCAGATCAATCCAATCTAAACCATCACATCCTACATCTCTACAATCAATTTTAACATTGTCCGCCCACCTATGTCTTGGTCTTGCCAGTGGCCTTCTTCCTTCCGGCTTTCCCACCAATATGCATTTGCATTCCTCATCTTTCCTATTTGTGCAACATGCCATACCCATCTCATTCACCT
>NW_019737390.1:533936-614318 GCF_002891405.2 Cryptotermes secundus
ATCACCATGCTTCTCAAGTATTATTTACGTGGGCCTACCTGAAGTATCTACCAGGTAGGGCTCTGCATACAGTTGTAGTTCGGTTTCAAGGAGGTTCCTTCTGTAATAAAGACAGCAATACACTTTGAAGTGCTTCATATCGGGGTTCTCTACAGTTAATGTTGTACAATGTCCAAGTAGATGTAGAATTCCTTAGAAATTGGGGAAACGAGGTCGGCAGATGTTACAGAGAAGGAGAAAGAATAAACCGGAGAATAAAATAAAAGTAGAGGATTGGAATCACTCACTCACTCGTGGAAGTGAGCCCTTCTTGAGAAGCTGATAATTGTGCAGCCACTCAAGAATTTCGCAGCATTTTATGGAACCCCAGGGTTCATTGCCGTGTTCACAAGAGCACTACACCGAACCTATCCCGATCCAGATCAATCCAATCTAAACCATCACATCCTACATCTCTACAATCAATTTTAACATTGTCCGCCCACCTATGTCTTGGTCTTGCCAGTGGCCTTCTTCCTTCCGGCTTTCCCACCAATATGCATTTGCATTCCTCATCTTTCCTATTTGTGCAACATGCCATACCCATCTCATTCACCTTGACTTGATCGTTCTAATTATACTTGGAGAAGAGTACAAGTTATGAAGTTCCTCATTATGCAGTTTTCTCCAGCCTTCTGTCACTTAATCTCTCTTTGGTCCAAATATTCACCTCAACACCTTGTTCTCAGACACCTTCAGTCTGTGTTTCTCCCTTAAAGTCAGAGGCCAGGTTTCACACACATACAGAACCACAGGCAGAATTATATTTTTGTATATTTTAATTTTTAAGTTTTTAGATAGCAGATGAGAACTGAATGAATGGTGGCAAGCATTACCGAGTTCAATCTCCTCTTAATTTCCTCCTGAATCAGATTTTGATTTGTTATCATCGTTCCCAAATATCTGAACTGTGCCTCATTTCTAGAACATCTGTTGCCCCTCTTTATGTAATGATTTTGCCCTAAATTTTGGTGACGAGACAGGAACATACACTTAGTTTCCTTTGTGTTTATTTCTAGACCAACACCATTACTGGCATCAATTGAAGTTTATGTATTTTTCTTTATGGAATCTATATATCACCCAGTAGATTCACATCATCAGCACAGGCCAACAGTTGATGTGTCCCATTTAATTTCAGTCCCACCTGGTTTTCTTGGACCTTCCTAATGGTATCATTATCATCAGTAATCTGTCAGACGACAGGTCCACAGTCTCTTCCAAAACAATTCCTCCACTTAATGCGATCTAGAGCTTTCTCCTTCAAATGACAGTATCCTCTTCTGTCCCCAAGGTCATCCAGCATCTTCTTACGTCTTCTTCCTCGTCTTCTTGTCACTTCTATCCGCCCCTCTCTCTTTCCTTCAATAACTTCCTAATGGTATATTCTAAAGCAAATTTGAAAAGCTGTGGTGATTAGGCTTTTAGACTATTCTGGATAGGAAAATTATCTAACAAATATTTACCTATACGGACTTTACCATATGTTTTGTTTAAACACATTTTAATCAGCCTGACTAGTTTCATGGGTATCCCAAACTCTATCAGAATATTGTACAGTACTTCCCTCCTAACTGAATCATAGGCTTTCTTGAAGTCTACAATAGCTGGTGTACTGTCTCAATGCACTCCCATTTTTTTTCCTTATCTGAAGAATGCAAATATCTGATCAGTAGTTGATCTGTTATGTCAAAACCCACACTGATAATCCTCAATAATTTTATCTATGCATGGACTTAACCTTGAAAGTAGAATATTGGATAAAATTTAGTATGAAGTTGATAGCATTGATATCCCTTGATAATAGCTACAGTCAATTTTATCACCCTTCTAGTGAACTGGTTCAGTAAAGGACTCCTTCCACTGATCTGATTATTTTTCTTTATTCAAAAATAATTAATTAGCTCATGGATCTTAGAAAGTAATATTCGCCTCCTGCTTGAGTAAGTTCTGCCGGAATTTGATCACTAAATGGCGATTTACACCTTTTTAATTTTTCAATAGCAATTTCTTCATCCTCAAAAGGCTAGGATCAGGTATTAACGGCTCAGTTGTATGGATTTCTGTCTGCCTAACATCACTGACCCTATGTACAGTCAATAACTGAGAGAAGAAGTTCTTCCACATATTCAAAATGTGGGAATCTGCAGGCAGATCACCATTCTCATCCTTCACTAAGTTACTTCTGGGGTGGTAACCCTTCTTGAAGTGATTTATTCCTCTATACATACATCTAACATTCCAAGTACCAAATCTCATATCGATTTTCTTTCGCTTAGGTCGTTTATCCAAGGAATCCGTCCAGGTTTGAAGCTTCTTGCAAATTTTCGTAACAAGCTTATTTTTACGGTGAGAGTTATTAGCACCACTCCCAAACCCCAAGTTGGAGGACCATCCTTTGTCAACTGTCCGCGACTGATAATTCAATATATTCACTTCTACCCTCCATACCTAGAGGGCGTCTCCTCTACCCGCAACCTGAGGACGCGCCATGCCGTGGTGACAAGGGACCCACCTAACATGGTAGAGGATTGGGAATAGATTTCTATAACTTAAATTGAAATGAACTGGCAAGGAATACAGTTTAGTGATGAGTTTTGATGTTAGCGGTCACGAACCGTCAGTTTGTTATATTATGAAACGCACTGGTGGGTCCATCGCGCATGAAGAGTTCCTCTCAGCCATTCAAAAATTTAAATGTAAATGATACCAGCAAATTTCAACGAACTCAACTTCATAAAATCTAATGAACATAACCACTATCTGCAAGGCATTCCTCCTACTATTGCAAACCGACATCCTTACTTATATAATCATTAAAATGTTTTCCTTGTGCTGTGTGGGCTCCAGAGCTGCTCTGAACGCTTCGGAGTAGGCAAACATTTCTTGTTTTTACCAGGAATCAAACCCTGGCCCTCCAGTCCGTCGCTATGCTGAGTTATCCCGGTTTCTCTTAGTTAGATAATTACAAGGAATGTTTTTAAAACGTGCGCACTTAGTTCTGAATATTTGCAGGTGAACAAGGAATTGTGGTGGGTTTCATCAACTCTGCGATACATGTAGTCATGTATTTCTACTACATGGTGGCAGCGATGGGCCCAAAGTACCAGAAATATCTGTGGTGGAAGAAGTACATGACTTGGATACAACTGGTAAGTTTGCCGATGACAAATGTTTGGTCGCCTAGACTTACATTTTTGTCGAAATTACAAGTAATTTTCTTCTGCATGTGTCCGATACAACCACACTATTACAAGGGCCCTACGTGTACCGAATGTTGATAGAAGTTACTCGCCGTAAAAGCATTTCGTACACAGACTCTACGTAAATCCACTTAAGATTCGTGATGAGAATCTTAAAATTCCATCTTCTATGGAACCCGAAGTAACACTGACATATTCATGATAATTAATTGCAGTAGAACGCCGGTTATCCGAATTTTCAATTAACCGAATCATCGTAACCAAGGGCTGCGTCTGCTCAAGAAACATCATTGTTGGGCTTTTTCAAATAAAATGTAAATGAAAATTTATAATTAAAATCATTAACTTTTTATGTATCGTACGTTTTCAAGTTTTTTTTGTTTTATTATTATAATAGTGTTCTGCGACCGCCTTTGTGGTCTGGTGGTCAAAGTTCCTGGCTACAGATCCAGAGATTCGGGTTCGATTCCCGGTTCTACCAGATTTTCTGAGAATAAGTGGGTCTGGAACGGGGTCAACTCAGCCTCGTGAGGATAATTGAGGAGCTATTTCAAGGAAATAGAGACTCGGGACTAGAAAACCGAAGTTAACAGCCGTGGGGATCCGTTGCGCTGACCACGTGACATCCTTTATCCGCTAAAGTTGGCACTGACTTCGCCGACAAGCGGCGGTCGCTCTATCGGTATAGTTCGCTAGCGGACTGCAGGCCACAGAATAGTGTTCTGGGGTGTTTTTTCTTGGATAAGAATTTAATTCAGTTAGCTGAATTACATTTATCACTAATTCGGATAATCGGCCTTCTACTCTATTTGTTACTCCCTCTATACCGAGCTAATATTGATAGTGTAACGTTATTCTTAGTCCCAGCTCCAACCTGGATTATCACACTATCATCTCCTACCGGCTTTGCGCTAAGCTTACTTGCGGCTAACCTGTATAAAAACAGTACGAGAACTTCCTATTCAGATTAAAATTACTTAACGTGTTTCGTTACTGAAGACGCCGTAGTTGGTTTATTTAACAATCTACAAATAACGGCTACAATTAATTATCACAATATTCCGGGTTTCCACACTTTACAAACCCTACAACAAAATCTCTTAACACAATCTTCACTTGTCTTCACGTACTAATAACGCGGGAGGGATACAAGTCTCCCTGAATTACACACTCCAGATATAACTGGTTATCCCGAACTATCACTGATTCTCGCACACGCGTCTGTAGCTCGTAACTTGCGAACTGAGAACTCGTTGATAACACACTGACTCGTAGGCTTGCTCGGAACTATCTAACTAACTAACGTTATAACTAACGTTATAACTTATAACGTTATAAGTTATAACTAACGTTATAACTCGGCGGCTGCTGCTATATGTCAACTCGACTCGGCGACTGTTACTTTATAACTCGGCGGCTGTCACAGTACAACTCGGAACTGTCTTCGGCGATGGCCAGGTTACAATTAACTGGTAGCTGCTGTGCAGTTCCCTTATATATCCGCAGTGGTGCCTGTTGCGCTCCACGTCACAGTAGGAAGTTGATTGCGGGTACGTAGCGTTTCGCGTTACGTCACCGCGGAGGGGTGGGAGGGGAGCGCTGACTCAGCCGCCGCGTCACTGCTGGTGGGGGGGGGAGTTTTCCTTTGCGCAACATGTCACATTACTATAAAGCCCAAACTTCTGTTGGACCCATTTCTAAATTTCGTGTACAGTCAATGAAATGCAGAAAAGTATATTTGCCTCCACGTATTTATACGCTGTATTAATTACCTTTGTCAGCATGAAGAGTTATTTGTGCCGTTCATTAGCAATCCAACAATAGATCTTCAACTGCACCAAAATATTCCTCTGAGTACGTACATTAATCAGGAATTAATTAATCATTGCAAAGAGAGCATCTGGAATATATGACAAAACTTTGTCACTGAGCTTAATTAAACACCACAACATGAAGGTATGGAGGAGATGATGCATAACTCCACGCATTCTTAACTTAAGCACTAGATGAAGATGAATATTCAACTTCATGCTCCGGCCACTTCGCCTCTTGGCAAGCAGCCTACACCTCCTACTCCTTCTTTATTTATTCAGGGTAGTTAAGTGAGCCAAGACGAGGTTTGGGCGTGGTGGTGAAGAAAATATGCCAGCCCCTAAATGGAATCGATTTTGGCCGCCCAGCCCGTACCCAGTAGCTAACCCTCACTGAGCTATCCTTGCAGATAAGCACAGGTCTATCAGGAGATGTAAACATGCTAAGATACTCACTAAAACACTGTTTGTTGACAGGGACAGTTCGTGTTAATCCTGGGCTATCTCATTTTTACCTTGGCCTCGGACTGTCACCTTCCAAGACAGCTTAGCATCTTATTCAGTATAAACACTTGCATCCTGCTGGGCCTGTTCACGAACTTCTATCTCCAAACGTACAAGAAGAGGAAGGAACTGGACTAAAGGCAACTTTCTTGTAAAGTTCTAAATGGTCAAATGAAGAAATGGAGCAGTCCAGTCACTCTTCGTGGATAATTATTGCGTTCTAAGCCATGCCATGGAGACTGACTAGTAGGTAATTTCGTTGATATACTTATAACAGAGCGGATCATCTCTGGATCGACCGAGAGATGAGATGCCCCCGCCTTTGGAATTGGCTTCTGCGCCTGAATGGATATGCTGACACTTCCCGCCCCACAGCCAAGTCATAGCTCTAACTATTGCATTTAGTCTGGCAGGAAACATATTCTCTCTGCTTTTATGCCCCTTCGCAACACCGTGGGGAGAGCCTGAGAAGTTCGCCTAGTCCGTCCGTACGCCGGACATTCGGGAATCGCAGTACCGATTTTCATGAAATTTGGTATAAGAAGTTCTTATGAGAAATTGTCAAGCCACTCCAATTCTGACTTGGAGCTGATAGGTATAACGAAGACTTTACATAAAAATATGTATGAGTTCTTGTGCGCACCTTGCTAATATTTTCTTTTTTTTTTTAACAAAGATATTTTAAACAGTTGTGGAGATAAATAAAGTACATGTTTTATATTCAATGAACTCTTTCCGTATATCAGTCTTCGATATAATTGAACGTGCATGTTCAGTAAGCAACATCGCCTTCCTGACGCATGCGCAATCAAGAAAATGACAGAGAAACATCTTTACTGACTTCGGACTGCGCTGAAATCATATCAGCATTATTCTTTCAATGTAGTGCTCTATTACAGTACGACTTTGAAGCATATACTGTATGAAGCAATTAATATTTACTTTTATTTTAGCGTGTGTGATGACAGTAACACCACTATGCTACAAGCCAGAAGGTCACGGGTTCAAGTCCCGATGAGGTCATTGGATTTTTTTCAATTGACCTAATCCTTCTGGCCGCACTATGGCCCTGGGATCGACCCAGCCTCTAACAGAAATGAGTACCAGGAATTAATTAAATAATTGTCTCGGGAAGTAAAGCGCGGCCGGCGCGTAAGGCTGACAACCTTACCGCCATCTTTGAGCCGATTGTCTAGATAGTGTGGGAACCTCAACGTCTCAAAACCCTATGGACCTTCACGGCCTGTTACAGGGATAGCTTTACTTTTTTATGACAGTAACACTGATGCTTTAATGGTCACTCCTTAGCCATTAAGTATGCAGTTCTGATTTCTCGCCAATCTGAGCAGCAGCATCCAGAGCAGAATAACTGCAAGTGAATATAATATTTATTTAGTACAATGGAAGAATCCATCCATTGTAGTCTTAATTATATTATATTTATAATTCCTTCTACCGGATGCGGCTGTTATATATGCAATATATACTTTTACTGGATTATTCCCTCAGTAACCCATGAAGTAGCTATGTTTAAGATAACAAAAGTATGAGCATCGAGTTGAGTTAAAGAGGAAATTTACTTCTGGATGGTTGTGAGATAGGGGTGTGACATATGTGAAAACTGAAATTCCAACAGCCGTGGCTGTACGTTTCTGTCTCCTGGGATGTGATACAGTGACTGACCTCACAGCCTGCAATTTTTACCTATACCCTAGCAGTTGGCAGTACATCACAGAAAATGTATGCTCCAGGTAAGGGTTCGGTTCTGATAATCCTTACGGAAGTCAAATTTTACATATGCTGGAAACTGCCATAAGTATCATATTTTGATAGCGCTCCACATGTAATAAAAATAATAACTTTAGAATCACTTTTGTGCTTATCAGCATTCGCTACACAGGCGAAAATTACGTAGTTAAAAAAATCATGAAGTGGTGAAGACAACATGGAATATTTGCGCCCCGCAGGAAAGGCACCAGCATCATCTGCGTATATCCAGTCCTTCACATGAGTAGTCTCCTAACTTCATTTCCAGAGGTCGCTACATAATATTCGATTTGTGTAAGTCCAGTTCTGTTGAATCTGCAGAGGCCTCTCCTATAAGATACATCCGCTTGTCTTACTTAACTATTTCAAACATGAAGGGTCATCTTAAATTTGAAAACTAAGAAACTATTCAGGTTGAGCTTAGCTCTTTCTAAGGGACCCAAAAAAGTAGGTTTCTTCTCCCCGTCACCTGAGGATGGAAGCAGACTCAGTTTCAGAAAAGTTGTATTTTCTAGTTTCTAGAATGCTGGACGATGGACAAAGTCCAAAAATCCAGTAACTCTTGAATATTATACACCATAGTCAGACCCTCAGAAGAAACTATTCCATCACGGAATATACAGGAAAGTATTCTTAGCCTATTTTGCTCATACGTGATTATAAGAAAAGGTAAGATTGCAATAACATCTCGTCTGAATGGTAATATGTCTCTGTGTCTGTCTCTTCCTAATGACTTATGAACCAACTAAGAGATTTTCAAGAAACTTGATTTGAACAACATTCACAAGAAGCCTCTCCACCTTTGCCAAATTGATTTCTTACCACCGAAAATACCAACAAACAAACTAAACTAAAACTCCGGGGCCTGTAGTCTGCAAGCGAACTATACCGACCGAAAGACCGCCGCGTGTCGGCGAAGTTAGTGCCAACTTCAGCGGATAGAGGGTGTCGCGTGGTCAGCACAACGGATCCCCACGCCAGTTAATTTCGGTTTTATAGACCGGAGCAGCTATTTCCTTGAAATAGCTCCTCAATTATCCTCACGATGCTGTGTGGACCCCGTTCCAGACCCACAACTTCTCAGAAAATCTGATAGTGCCGGGAATCCAACCCGGGCCTCTGGATCTGTAGCCAGGAACTCTGACCACTAGGCCACAGAGGCGGTCACCGAAAATACCAACACAAAAGAAAAAGAAACAAAACACATATATACAAAAACAAGGCAATTTCCATCATCTGAATAACAAATATACGTATGGAGGTAAAATTATCCCTATGCTTGCTCAATTACGCACTACGCCATAAAGGAATATGGCGGAATGGCTATATAGACCCACGTTTTCTTAACCTCGATATTAGTTGGACGTGAGTTGTCAGCTTCACTCTCTGGCCCCTTTACTCCAGTGCCTATAGGACAGGTGGCTGACTGGGCTAACTTCTAAACTTGTCTCGGTTATAACATCACAGCTCGGACCACGTAGAAAATGCCGTTCATTTGTGTATTCCGATCGTTAGTGTGGGAAAGTGTTTGTTTGTGAAGGCGATACCCAGTAACGGCTGCGTATACTTGCTTATTAAGAGTCTGTTGCCTAGCAGAGAATGTTGTATCGTTGTTCTTTTCGAAGTCAGTACACAGTAACGGATCTATACGCTACAATATTGTCACGTGTTGGGTGTATAACGCGACAAAAACTTCACGCCGTATTTGATATAGCGAATTTTATTTCACACGCTCTCATACAATCACACAGTTTACACACAATCTGACAACTACTGCTATCTGCAGTATTAACAATTACCTGACTGCATACTCTTCCCTGGCCAACTCATAACAATACGTCACAATATATACCTTTACAATTAGTATTTTAATGAGTGGGGCAACCATGGTTAGTAAGAAATATGACAGCAAGAGACAGTTCAAGTTTAAATATGTTAATAAACGATTCAATGAAATTCTGTATTAATTTGCGTGGTTATATAACAGGCCAAAGGCCAATTAGAAAATAAGCTCAAGCAATGATTGAGCCAAACCAACACGTACACGCAAACGAAGAAATAAAAGTCGTTTGGACAAAAATAATTGAAACCGTGCAATCACACAGAACAAGTTTAAACACACGTCTGCCTGCTAGAGAGCTGATGTCAGCTGTTTTCTGGGACAGGAAAGGAGCGCTAATTTTGCAATTCATGCAGAAAAGGACAAAAATAACGTCATAAGTGTATTGTGAAGCACTAAAAGAACTGCATAAGGCCATTCAGAACAAAAGTCGTGGAATGCTGACACACGGTGCAGTGCTCCTCCATAATAATGCACGTCCGCATACAGCTGCTCGCACTCGGGCACTGCTGGAACATTTTAACTCGGAATTGTATTGCCCACCTTCTTTATAGCCCTGATCTCGCTCAGAGCAACTACCACCTGCTTTTTTGCCCCCCTTAGTGAGGTGGGACTAAGTCCACTTGGTACTGCGGCCACTTCTGACCTATTGTGCCAACCCCAGATGATAGATGAGAGTGATTGTGGAGCAATTGGTGGAATGAAGATTGGCAGAGGAAATCGAAGTACTTGGAGAAAACCTGCCCCAACGCCACTATGTCTACCACAAATCCCACATGACCCGACCCGGGCTCGAACCCGGGCCGCCGCGGTGGGAAACCAGCGACTAACCGCTTGAGATATGGTGCGGTCTTACCACCAGCTCACTCGTACCTACCCGAAGAACTGGCTGTGATCACAGCGCTTCAATAATAATGAGTTGATGGAAGTTGTCGAAACGTGGCTGAGCCCTCAGGCGGAAGACTTCTTTGACACAGACATATAAAAATGTATTCCCCGGTACTACATATGTCTCACTTCGGGCGGTGACTACTTTCTGAAGTAAAGTACACAAATATTTCTCGTAAATATTTATTTTGGTTCTCGTTGCTTGTTCTGTTAACAGCTCGCCAGAAATTACATTATTTGTATATTTTTTACGTCCATGAAGGGCTTCTGTAAGTCTACAGGAAATCTAAAGGGCTATAAAAATGAAAATAACACCAATATTCAACTCTTGGTATTTACACAGAAACCACAAGGAAACTACAAATCGTAAGAGTAACTTAAACTGACGTGATATCATACAAAGTTACAAATTCAAAAGAATTTATGATGCCAACTATTTACTATAAAAGAGCAGCAAAGTGTTTATTCCTGTTCTCGTTATTAATGCCCATGATACTGCTCTACATTTGTACACTACATCAATGACTCTGTGTATAAAATACAGAACCTTACCATGTTCGATATAGCCTATGCTCATTTTGCAAGGTATTTAAAGAAATCTACCTCACGATTTGTCTTGTTCCTTATATTATTGCTGGATATTGCTGCCAGCACTATATTAAAGATATTGTCGCGTATCGGGCGTATATCGCGACAAATAAATTCACGCCGTATTTTATATAGCGAATTTTATTTNCAAAACACAGAACCTTACCATGTTCGATATAGCTTATGCTCATTTTGCAAGGTATTTAAATAAATCTACCTCACGATTTGCCTTGTTCCTTATATTATTGCTGGATATTGCTGGCAGCACTATATTAAAGATATGTTTTATGTACCTTATCGTTTTATAACACGTAAGTTGTTGCCATTCATCACAGTTATCATCTTACATAAAACTTCTTTCTCATTCTCCTCCACGATATAACCCGCATATTTTCGAGTATTGCCATAATTCAGTGACCACCACGGTTCACTCAATCCATGAGGGATTATGACAGGAGGCAACCTTGAGACACCATGGTTAATCACGATCAGGGGCTATAAAAACTTGCATTGGAGAAGGGGAAACACGGTAACTACAGCCTCTATGAGTGGAGGCAGATACTACACACAGATCTCGACTAATTAGAGAGCAGAAACAAACCAATTTGAAATTCCGCCCTCCGGGGGGACCCTGCAGCGGCCGATGCCTGGTCCTGTCATGGAGACAGAAGACATTGCGACTCGTGCGAGGGAGGCCCGTCACTGTGTCAACCGATAGGACTGATGGGGTCAAGCTAGCCTCCGTCCTCAATGGGACTCAAGGAGCGCTACCGAATTAGAGCTCCCCAACGGCCATTGATTAGCGCGCGCCTAGCGGAAAAAGTATAAAGGTAGGAACGTCCGCCACAGTAGCATTTAACACGGTCGTCACAAACGTCACAACAACGTTAAGATTCCGGTCTATAGTTATTGATCGATGCTCTGGATCACGGGATTTTGCCCGATTATGCCTGTGGAGGAGGACGTGAGATGTAGTCAACACATCCGAGAGGTTCTAACCAAACATTTTCCAATTTTCTAGTTTTATACACACGATATATGTAATATTCCAATCAAAACATTACGCCATAATGTCATGTTTTTACGTAATTTGCACCCCTTCACATTTAGAAGATCCCGGATTAATTATGCATTGTCGGTACCGGTAATAAAATAAACTGCTAAAGGATGGCATTGCAATTGTCTTGTAGTTAGTGTGATTTTGTTTTGTACATGACGATGAAAACCCATCTTTATGTGACAGAAAAATCTAATCAGTTAACTTGAGAACCTGGAAACTTATTTGTCCAACAGTATAAAAAGTATGGAACTTAACGATTACCCAAATCATATTTCACACACACAACACATGCTTTTGTATACGAAAGTGGTATAAGGAAGTTACGTATAGTCCGAAAGAGCGACAGTTTATAATATCTTTGATTTTCGTCATGAAAACAAATTTATATTGTGCGGTTAAGCGTGTAGCAGGCTGTCCACAACGCAAGTACGCTTGTAAGTAGTAGTATCTGCTTGGGGAAATTTAGGTTAGCATGTGTTGACTTCAGTTTAGTGTTTTGGAAAAGTAAGGTTAATTTCTAATAGTAATTGGAGCATGTACGAGTATATGTATATAGTTCATTAATTCCAGGGATCCAGAGCGATCCAGAGTTAGTCAAAAATAACTGTAGGTTGTGGAATAAGTCATAAAAACACAAGAAACATGTATGCAGAGTACAACTGAAGCTTTCATATAAGAATATACAGAGGTTACATATAAGGAATTAAAAAATACGTCCACACATATACGTAAATGCTATTGACGTCTGCTATTTACACGAACCTTTAACAGGAAGGGTCATTTTTAGACAGCAGGAATTCATCAGCAGAGTAGAATGAGTGTTTATTTAAGAATCATTTTAATGCTACTTTAAATTGAGTATTTTCATTCATAAGACTTTTGGGTCTAGATGGTGGAGTGCCGAAAATTCTGGTGCATGTGGGCTTTTCTGATAACATGAGAGGTTAGTAATTGCTCTGTGAAAATTGTGCTTGTTTTTTACGTTAACACTGTACAGCTGAATTAGTCTGAAAATGTTATTGATTATGTATAATGAAGTTAATTAATGAAAATACAAATATGTGTTCACATGGAAGAGGTAGGATCTCTGATCTCATAAACAGACCTCAAAGGAATTTCGAGGTTTGGCATCCACCATGATTCTAACAATTTTCTTTTGTGATGTAAATACCTTTTTGTGGTGAATTGCCCCAGAAAATTTTTCGAGATTTTGTTGAAGAGTGAAAGTAGGCAAAAGCAAATTGATTTGAGAGTGTCAGTGTTGCTGATATGTATCTTAGATCTAACTGCATAACAAGTGATCAGTATGGTTTTTCGAATTTAAATGCCAATCGGTTTCGAAACAAAGTTTTGTGTTTAACCCTTCAAAGACTGAATTCCATCACAGTTCTATGTAAAAATTAAGTTTGTACCTCACAGGGAACACATCATGTCCCCGCTACAGAGGAAAATAAGAGAGTTATTCTATTCATCAGTTGTCCTAAGGGGAAAAATATGTGAGGTAGTTTAATCATTTACTGATTACGCTGTTTGTCACATTAGATGGTACTTTTGAATTACATATATGAATAATACAACTGTAACAGTGACTTGTGTAAAATATTTTTTTTCTTCAATTAAAGTGTTTAAGTATGTGGGTTCTACCACTGTGTCCAGTTCTGGTATGAATTTCATGGTGTATATTGTAAATTTAGTATTATTTATACAGTAATGTTTATTTTCTGCTGACCATGGAAACTGCAAGCATGACAGTGCACTGCAGTTTTTCTGCCTCTGTTTTAATGAGCACATAAGATAAGCATTCTCTCTGCATATAAGGATAGATTGGTATCTAGTCTGTATTGCCCTTTCATGACAGAAGATATTTATATTTCTGTCACAGTCTCATTTAAATTTCTGTAATTCTTTTACTTTGTCATCATGGCAACCTGGGCTGAATTCCAGGTGAGGTTATATGGGACACAAGTGCAGATTTTCTCTGAGTACTTTAGTATCCCCTGCCAGTTCTCATTCCACCAAATTCTCCACATCATTAATCACCTTGTCATTGATGCCACATAGTCTCAATACCAACAGTGTCCTTAAATAACCAAGTAAAAAGAAACTCTAGTACTTTGTGCAGTTCTCTTGTAATCTTTGGCCTATTATTCTCTGAAGGTTAATATAGAGTAATCCAATCTCTTCTAGCATTACTTTTTTTTTCTGCTGATATTCTGTTGAATAACAATTTGTTGTGTCTTTATTTCAAATATTCCATGTAGTATTACACATTTCATTACTTCTTAATTCAGTCACATACTATAAAACTTTCTTGTCAATCACAGGATGGTTTGTCCTTTTGAGACCACCACGAGTTCTGATTAGTCACTTGTTGCTTCCAGTATCTCAGTTTCTGGGGATCAGTTGAAAGTTCTTGTACTGCTGCTCTGACCCACTTGTTTCCCTCTTACCCTCCCCAGAAAACATCAAGCTGTCTACTTTAAACTGTGCCTTGTAGTTATTGAATTTACCCATGTTAGTGTCCTACTTCCACCTACTTACTTATGGAGCTGAGCCCTTCTTGAGGAGAAGCCAAATCTGCAGCTACTCAAGAATTTCCCAGCATTTTATGGAACCCGAAGGTTCATTACCATGTTCACAAAGGCCCTCCACTGGTCCCTATCCTGAGCCAGATCAGTCCAATCCATACCATACCATCGTATCTCTCTAAGATCCATTTTAGTGTTGTCCACCCACCTATGCCTTGGTCTTCCCAGTGGTCTCTTTCCTTCTGGCTTTCCCACCAATATTCTATACACATTCCTCGTCTCCCCCATTTGTGCTACATACTCTGCCCATCCCATCCTCCTTGACTTAATCATTCTAATTATATACTTGGAGAAGAGTACAACATATGAAGCTCCTCATTGTGCAGTTTTCTCAAACACCCTCAGTCTGTGTTCCCCCCCTAATGTCAGAGACAAAGTTTCATACCCATACAGAACCACCGGCAAAATTATAGTTTTGTATATTCTAATTTTTATGTATTTGGACAGCAGATAAGAAGACAAAAGGTTCTGAAATGAATGTTTAACTACAATTTGTTGATTCATTGCATTTATTGTTAAGATTGGACAAAAATTAAGGACACTTTATATGATGACCTACACATGTTTATTTCTGCAACTCAAGTTTAGGTCGCTAATTACTTATAAGAGAAAAAAAACGTTTCGAACAACAGTAATAGAGGAAAATGAAGCACTCATTATATGTACAGTACATGTATTCCTTTTTAGTTCTTAGCCATCCCACATGCAACTTGCTTTTTAAAACCTTTAAGAGTTTTTAACTTTAAAATACATGTCACTGGTGGATACATGTTTTGGCCAATATTGGTCATCTTCAGATTTACAGGTTTCAAGGTTTCAAAAAGCAAGTTGAACGTGAAACGGCTCATAACTAACAAGGAATAAATAAGCAATGTGCAACAGGATGGTGCGATATAATAGTACAATACATTTTTCCGTAAGTCATACAGTTTTTGAAATAATTAAACAAACGGGAATGAACGTGCCAGAATTGTTGCACTGTGCATTTTACACATTAGTTCCTTATTACATTCTGAATGACTGACACTTGAGCATAACACTTATGTTCTTTTCATCCTCCTCACAGTCATTAAATAAGTGACGAAGGCGAACAACACATTTTCAAGTAAGGCTGCAGCAACAGCAGTAAATGAGAACATGCAGTAATGAATATGAAGATGGGAGTGGTGCATGAACAATTTAAGCCAGTTCCCTTGGTGACGTGTTTCACTACAGAGACAGGCAATTAATCCATTGGGATGGTGAGGGGGAAATAGGAGAAAGTCTCAGTGTAAACAATACAGCTTTAAATAAGTTATTTCAGAGATGTATATTTTGTGAGAGCAGGGAAGAGGTTATCATTTTCACTTGCTATGCATGCTTCACTGTTCCAGGCAGAAATTTTTGTAATTTGCACCTATGCACAAAGGAGAGACTACACATATGAGCATGTCTACATATGCTCAGATAACAAACAGCTCTGAGGCCCCTTAACACTTCGCGGACCAGTGATTTAAATATTTAAATCACCCTCGGGACCGGCATTTTTAAACATACTACCATAACTTGTGCACTGTTCACTTTAAAAATTAATATAAAATCTCCTAATTAATTTTCTGAACTAAAATTTTTGGAGAACACTTACAAATGCTCCTAGAAGTGCTTGTGGGTGTGATATTTCTGGAAACTTTCCCCTTTGTGAAGTGGCATTACACAGAACTTGCAAATGTAGACATACTCCTTTTTTTATGAACTGTGCAAACACGCACGGCATTGCCTAGAAGTATTCTTCCCCTTGGAATGTTCACTCTTCACAATTTTCACGAGGGTATTTTTCCGCATATCACTCAAGAGTCGCCACATGAGGCCTTCGTGGGGTGGGAATTGAGGGGCCCGGTCGTACTAAGTCTTTGTGTGACCCTGGTTCTGCCGCCACCATCTGTACTGTAGCCCAGGCCTTTGCCACATTCATCAGAAATGCTTTGTATTTCAATTTTGAATCAGGGTTTAGATTTTTTGCTGTCCCCGCAATGTTACTACGCGCAATGTTATTACCCGCATTATCATTGGAGCTACTGTCACTTTTACTGTCTGTGGCCACAATTCTTTGTTGTCCCCCATCACTGTCGCTGTCTGAATGACAATCCATTACTACGTGTCTCACAAGGCAGGTCAGCTAGGTCATCGGAGGAGAATTTGTCCTTGATCCGTTCTCCCCACTAGTTACTGGCTGATACGCACAGCTTGAAGAAGGCAAAGCATTTTCCTTTATAGTCAGTTAAGTAAACAGCGAGGTCAAGTTACTGACTGCTAACTAAACATTCCAGAGTCTTATCACGCATCTGCAGGCGGTTGCGTGCAATGTAGGTGGCACCAGAGCGATGTATAGTGTGTTGCAACTTATCGTGTTCTAAAAGCCCGTTAACATGCGAACGGACCGCCATGTTTAAAAGCGAAAAACCTTTTAAAGGGTGCGCAGTCCACAAAGTGTTAAGGCAAGGAGGGTGCCACTGACAATATGTGTTGTGTGTGGTCAGAATAAGGTCTGTGGCTCCTCTGGGTCAGTGGTCACTGTGGCTGTCAGGTTAAGGGGTATGCAGATGCCTATGATAGACAGGGATTGAGTACTTCTCCTTGGTCCCAAACCATCAATTTCAGTCTCATCATGTGTTGCTGGGCTCAGGGTTAAGGACTGGCTGAAGGAGAGGCACCCCAAATATTTGGCTGCTGCACCAGCTATAAGGCAATCAAAGTGTTTCCTTGAAATACTATATAAATAATCTGGGAAATAGTGGATACTGGTAACGGGATCCACTGCATGCAGGTGGCACCTGCATGCTATGGGTCTCTCAGAACATGCCATGTGCAGGATATGTGGATAGGAAGAGGAACCCTCTCAGCACATACTTTGTCAGCCCCTAGCTCTGGAAAGGCATGGAATACAGAACTTTGGTTCTACATGGTTAAGAGCTGATAGATATTAGGAGGACCTCAGTAGGGATCGTTCTGGCCCTAGCATCATCATCCGGGCTGTTTGAAGGCACAAGAGTGAGGGAGAATAGTGGACTTGGGAGCAGTCTTGAGTGCTTGGGACAACTGGAAGTTGGCTTGCGGAAGTCAAATCAGTAAAAGTAAGTCAAGGTATACCTGTGACAGGCCGTGGAGGCCCATAGGGTTGTGGAATGTTGAGGTTCCCAAATTTTCTAGACAGTTGGCTCATAGATGGTAGCAAGGTTGTCAGCCCTAGGTTCCGGTTGCCCTTTACCTCCACGAATATTCCTGGTATTCATTTCTGTTAGAGGCTAAGTCGACGCCGGTGCCATAGTGCGGCCAGAAGGATTAGGTCAAATGAAAAAAATCCATGAGCAAATACAATAGTTACTGTGTTTAATATCAGGAATATGTGTACCTTCATTAAGTAACTTGTGAATCAGTTTTCATGCCACACAACATTCCTGCTTTGTTTAAAAATAGATGTTCCTCATTTCTAGACAGGCAAATACCTAGTCTCATTCTTTGAATAGTATTTTTCCTTTCATTCATAGTTATTTTGTTATTCACAGTGGCAGCAAAATTGTTAGTTATTTTTTGATGAACTGAAAACAGATATGTTTAATCAGCATTATTGCTCTTCATCAGCAGGGTTTTGAATGAATTAAGGGAGAAGACATGGAAGCAGTGATGGGAAAGGATAATCGAACAGGTTCCATGGATGTGGAAGCAGACAGGTTAGTTTACTTCTTTGTACTATTCAAGTATGTAGGAGAGTTAACTATTGTTGAAGTCTTGTAAATTTTATACATTGTTGTGAGTTGTGATATTGATGTTATTTTTTTTCATACAACACTTTAAAATTTGTGTAACTTCTTTGTTATTGAACACAGTTGTATGGAACTTTCACAGTTCATTCTACACACTTGAGAAATTTGTTTGTTGCTGTTGGAAACATTGAACTGAATAGCAAGATGGCGTTCTACACAGTGGAACAGAAAGTGTTTAGTATCAAAACCTTTTACTCCTCTGGTAGTGCTGTCATTGAGAGTTTTCTGTTTTTGTTGCACCATTGAGAGACAACTATCTAACAAACTGTCAAACAGTCTGAAGAGATAGAAAGTACATGTGATGAATGTGTGACGGGGTGTAATCATAGCATAATCTGTCTGTCTGAAGGTACAGGAAATATTTGTCTGATAAATGCGTGTTGGGATATAAACATAGTATAATCTATTGATATGGAGGTCATCAGTGCGGCAATGGTGGCAATAATAAGTGGTCCAAGAAAAAGTGCTCAGTGTTTAGCACAGCAGATTGAGGTATGAACCAATGCTGCATGGGAAGTGTGTCATCATGATGACATGATGATGCTTCTGTTCAGAATATATCTATCTGAGTCAGCCATTGTCAGGAAATGGAAAAGTGAGATGAGACATTACATGTTTGTGAGGGAGTATAGAGGACAGTCTGGCTGTCTTGAATGTCATGTAGCCCTCCGATGAAGTACACTGCCATTTTGATGACTATATTAACAAGCAAAATATTTGCTTTTGGGTCTCAGAGAATTGAAGGCTTACTTTTGCACAACTCACTGCATTCAGAGAGAGTGACACTGGTGTGCATTATCAAGCACCACAGTAGTCACTCCAATGTTCATTGATGGTACAGTCACTTCTGATGTTTACCTCAGTCTGCTGAGTGATGAATTTGTCCTTCCCTGATAGGATAGGGGGCACGCGGTAGCGTAGTTGGTTGAGGCACTGCTACAAGCTGGAAGGTCGCAGGATCGATTCCCAATGAGGTCATTATTTTTTTCAATTTACCTAATCCTTCCAGGCGCACTATGGTCATGGGGTTGACTCAGCCTCTAACAGAAATGAGTACCAGGAATATCCTTCGAATGTTCTTGGGGGTAAAGGGTGGCTGGCGCGTAAGGCTGACAACCTTACCACAATCTATAAGCTGATTGTCTAGAAAATGTGGGAACCTCAACATCTTACAACCCTATGGGCCTCCACAACCTGTTACAGGGATACCTTTACTTTACTTACCTGATAGGATATGGCATTCCAATTAATTGAAACTGGCTTCAACAAAATGGTGCCACACCTCACACCAGCAATTCCCATACTTCTCTTCATGACGTTTTGAAGGAAATAGTTCTGTATAACTAATATCTGTGTGATTTGAGGAAGAACCAACAACTTAAATACAGTTAAAACCCTTCAGTTATTTTCTTTGGAAATACTAGAAGGATAGGGTATTTCACAAAAATATGCTTACAATTCCAGAACAGAAAACTGCCATCCAGTGAAACTGAAGCAGTTTCTACACAAATTGCAACCAAGGTTCTGCACATTTTTGTCTTTTCTTTTGCATAAAGTTTCTGATCTTCATGGACATCATATGGATCATGTTTTAGTGTAAGTAACAAATTTCACAAGTGTATAGTGCAAACTTTGAAAGTTTTGAACAGTTGCCTTCACTAACAATGAAGTTATGCAGATTTGAAAGTATCAGATGATAAAGAAACATCCTGTATGTTTCACAGTATGTCTGTTCAAATTGCACACATTGTGTGCATGCGAGAGGAAGGGGGGTAGGGGAGCTACAAGATGTGGTCAAGAAGTATAAAATTTTATGCCATTTAAGGCCATTTTACATTTATGGAACAGAAAGAAGTCACATGAAAATATATCTGGTGAGTATGGAGTTGTCTCCATTTGGTATGTTGTGTTTATCTAAACAAGATTTAAAATTATGCAGTGTACAGGTAACAGGCATGCCCGGCAGAAGGAACTTTAAATGAAATTATTAGGACTATGATGAGTAATGTGTATACACACACACATTACAAGTAAGCATTAAATTCTCACATAACAGTTCACTGTTAGGAGGTTATGATATTGCTAAAATTAGTGAGAAGTCAAAATTTTATAGGCCTACAAGAATGAGAAACAGTAATTCACATGTAACTATTCACTGTTGGTAGGTTATAATATTACTTAAATTGGCAAGAAGTCAAAGTTGTGTAGCCCCACAAAAAGAAAAAAAAAAGGGTTAAGGCTTCAGTGTATGCTGTTTTTACACTCTAAATTAAAATTAAATGCATATATACTGGCTAATATATGTTACATAGTTGTATTATAATACATCACTACATTAAAGAAGAAAACACAAATCTGAATTTAATGCACCATAAATTCTCTCAAGAGTTTCTTTTTTTATATCCCCCTCCCCCCAAACTGTGATTGTGGTGGTAGGTGGTTAATTGATGAGTATATAAAGAAAAAAAATTGCCTGACCAGTGGAAGGAGTCTATTATTGTTCCAGTTCACAAGAAGGGTGATAAATCTGACTTGTAAGTATCAGGGGATATCACTGCTATCATCTTCATATACAATTTTATCCAGTATTCTTCTTTCAAGGTTAAGTCCATACATAGATGAAATTATTGGGGATCATCAGTGTGGGTTTCAATGTAACAGATCAACTACTGATCAGAAGAGCTAAAGCTATATATTATGAGGGAATAATAATGGCTGCACCTAATAAATCCAAGGAGTCGTGGAAAATCATAAAGAGAGAAAATGGTAGAGAGTTGAAGAAAAAACATTCATATTCGGAATTGAGAGAAGGTAATGTAATAATCGATAGTAGGAATAAAGCTAAGGCATTTAACTCATATTTTTTTAGTTCAGTTAACAAATTAGTTGGTCAGATTTCTAATAATGTATGTTTTTTACCACTTTCATGTGAGTACTCTACAGACAAGATTTCTGAAATTGTAAATAATCCAATTACTGGGGCAGAAGTATTAAGCACGATAAATTCATTAAAAAATTAATCTTCTTGTGGATATGATGGGTTGTCAAATAAAATTATTAAATTATGTGGTGAACAGATAGCAAAACCACTTCCTTATATTTATAATCTTTCTGTAAGTTCGGGCACATGTCCTGACCGATTGAAGTATGCAAATATTATACCATGTTTTAAGAAAGGTGATGTTACTGAAATTGCCAACTATAGACCGATATCTTTATTGACAAATTTCTCTAAATTATTTAAAATACTGGTGTTTAGCAGGCTTAAACAGCATTTTATAAGAAATGATATCCTGGCTCCTGAGCAGTATGGCTTTCATAAGGATGTTTCTACACAAACTGCAGTCTCTAATCTAACTGATACTGTTCTTAAAGCATGGAATAATAAGGGGTTTGTGGTAGGTATTTTTTGTGATTTGACTAAGGCCTTTGATTGTGTCAGTCATGATCTGTTGATTCAAAAGTTGAAGATGTATAGAGTCAAAGGACCTATTTTGAAATGGTTGGAGACTTATTTAAAAAATAGAATGCAAAAGAGTTGTGCTGCATACTTGTAATTCGACTACTACAATCTCTGAATGGAAATCTGTAAGGTTTGGTGTTCCACAGGGATCTGTCCTGGGACCAATGTTGTTTAATGTTTATATTAATGATTTCCCAGGTACTCTTAAGGATATAGCATGTACTATTTTCTTTCCAGTCGGAGCTCTATGTATTGTAATTATACAAAGTCTGTTGGAGCTCAAGTTTAACTTAACAGCACATACCTCAAAATCTTTTTCTTTACAATATTTTTTAGGTCTATATTTACAAATTTCAAGCTTGTGCATAGATAGATAAATACTCCTCCTTTTTCATACAAGGTTCTACAATAGTTTGCTCCTAGTTTATAAGAATCTATGTTTAATTGTTGTAATTCCATGAAATTCGTGTGATGTTCTGTAAAACATAATATGTGGGTGTAGATGACTTAATAGCTCATTTGCTTTCCCCCTTAAACCTCTAATGTTCTGATGGAAAATATTAAAGAAATTTATATTCTCCAGCTTGAATCAGTTCTGCCAGAAGTTTTTCTCTGCCTGGCGATATGTATTTTTTCAGCATTGCAATATCAATTTCAGTCTCAAAAGGAATAGGATTAGGTACTAATGGCTCAGCTATATTTATTTCTATCTACCTAACATAACTGATTCTATGAGCATTCAATAGCTGTACATGATATTAATTTATTTGTTCTCTGTTTTCTTTAAGTTTGCATGACCTGGTTACTACTGACAACAGATTCATTCCAGAAGAGACTTCCTTATTAGTTCACTCTCAGAGACATCAAGGAAGTCAGCTGACCCATTTCTTGGATGACAGAGGTGATGGGAATGGTTTATGTACAGAAGAAACTAACAGTGATTCTAAAGATAGCAGAAATGAGAGAAATAAGCCATTCTCTTGCACAGATTGTGACAAAAGCTTTACATATCTATCTCAGTACAAGATGCATTCTGTAATCCATACAGGTGAAAGACCTTTTATGTGCACAGTATGCAGCAAATCTTTTACACAGTATGGAAACCTAAAGACTCATTATGGTGTTCATACTGGGGAACGACCACATGCATGCCCTGTGTGTGATCGTAAATTCCGGAAATTAGGGAACCTTAAGAAGCATCATCAGATACACACAGGTGATAAGTCATATACTTGCACAGAATGTGATGAAAAGTTCACACTACCTAGTCGTTTGAAGAAACATCTTCATGCCCATACTTGTGAATCTATTGAGGAAATTGAGAGTCAGCATGAATGCACCATCTGTAATAAGAAATTCACACAACCAAATGATTTACGAAGACATATTCTTATTCATACTGGTGAACGGCCATTTGTATGTCGTGAGTGTGGTAAGGGGTTTATACGATCCTCAGCGTTGAGGGAACATTCTCGGGTTCATACCGGTGAAAAACCATATGCATGTGGAGTGTGTAATAGACAGTTCTCAAATCTCAATAATTTGAATCTGCATTTACGTTCACATTGTAACGTGTGTGGAGTATGTGGGAAACGGTTTGTAAGCTCAGAAAAACTTGAGAGACATAAACATGTACATGTGGGTGGTAAACTTAATCAACGGAGAGGAGGTAAAAAGTGTGCAAAGCATAATGGTGTTCAAGATCAGTCCATTACTCAAGTTGGTGATAAACCGTATGTGTGTACAGTGTGTAACAAAAGGTTTACAACTGCGTCAAATCTCAATCATCACTCCCATTTTCATTTACAAGAAATACCCAGTGAATTCAGCCAGCAGTTGAAGAATTTGATTGATGTTGAGAGGGGTTCAAGTATCTATGCAAAGAGAACCCCAGGTGTTAGCAAGAATATTGTATTTTGTATGAGAAAATGAACTATATAAAGCTAAGAGTTACACAGAGAAGTGTTGCTTGTGTGGAAGCAAGTTACAGAAACGTGTTTTGACTCAGTTCCATCAACTCTATGTATAAATTGAATAAATTTCACCTGGAGATATTGTTAATATCCTTTCAAGGGCTGTTCTGCGGTAGACCATTCTGTTCCTGAGGACTAGGCTAGTCGTTTCAGTTCATGCGTCCAAAATAAGGGAACATCAATTTCAGTGTCATGGAATCTTGATAATACCATATTATTCTAATAATATAAAGAAAAAATCTGAGGTTTCATTTTTTGTTTAAGTTGTTAATACCTGATTGTATACGTCCTTGTAATGTGCTGTGAACACAAGTCATTAGACACTTTTTGATTAATACAGGGTGTTTCACGACTTTAGGGCATAACTGCAGGAGGTGATTTCCTAGGTCTTTGTGATCAAAATAGTTCATATAAACATGTGTCCGATTTTGGATGGTTACGGAGTTATGACCGTTTTTTAATTCCCGTACACGCCCTCGTGTGAACCACGTCTATCATCTGGCGGGTCGCTATTTTTAGCCAGCTACAGACAGAGCGTTCTCGTTATCTCAGCACTTAAGAGGTACCTAAGGCATGGTGGGTTGGTATGTCTGGCCACGGCTAGTGTGGCGGCTACTGGTGTTCAGAACAGTTCTCATTTCAGTGCATCTGTTACATTCATGATGCCATTTACATTTTCATTTGAGGAGTATGCAGATATGATATATGTGTACGGGTTTTGTGACGGTAACTCAGTTCTTGCCGTAGCTGAATATCAGCAACGGTTTCCGAATCGTAGAATACTGAACCGGAGAGTGTTTACTGGAGTTTACCAGGCATTGCGAGATACCGGTAGACTTCCCGGCGTTCATATTGCAGCCGAGCGTGGTGTTAATGAAGGTGTCAATGAAGAAGGCATTGTTCGTATGGTACGCCACAGTCCACGTACGAGTACATGAAGAATTGCCAGACAGGTCTCCAGACCTAAGCCCACTGGATTATTGTGTGTGGGGATGGATGAAAGAACTGGTTTACAATGTGAAGGTGGCAACGCGAGATGCTTTGCTTGGTCGCATTCTGGACGCCACTGACCACATAAGAAACAGCCAGCTGAAGCTGCTATGTGCTACCCGCGCGGTTCACAACTGAGCGGCAGCTTGTGTTGCAGCCGACGGTGGCATCTTCGAAAATCAGCTTTAAGCACCAATAAATTCAAATTAAAGGTAATTTCACGAAGTTAACTTTACATTCATACTTTAATTGTATCATGTATTATGCTGGTTTATTATTTTGTTCCGTTTATTGTCAGTAATCATTACCTTCTATTTTGAGTTTAAAACGATCATAACTCCATAACCGTCCAAAATCGGACACATATTTATATGAACTTTTTTGATCACAAAGACCTAGGAAATCACCTCCTGCAGTTACGCCCTAAAGTCATGAAACACCCCGTATATTTAAAGACACTATTTGTCACTGTAACACTTCTATTCATTGCAGATGTTTACAAACCACTAACAGTGGATGCAGCTTTACCTCTTTCATTTATTTCCCCTTGCGTGGTTTATAATATTCCTTATCGTAGATTCAGGCATTCCGATATCTCGTCCTATTTTAGGGCGAGGGCACACCAAGGAAACTGGCAACCACAATATCCGAGAATTATCAGCCTGCGTTGAACACATGTTACTTAATGGAGCAGCGCAAATTGAGATTGCATTGCCGTTTCCTCAATTTGGCATCGCTCCATTATTATTATTATTATTATTATTATTACTAATTTTATTTCCATGGAACCTCATATAGCTGGAACACCAGTGGATATAGAACTAGTCAATGAAAACAAAATGAATTACATCGATTACACAAATACAATACTTAATTCATCACACCTAGAATTGCGTCATTCCGTTCTGTTAAAGGCACTTCTTAAAACAAATCACAAAAAGTGGCATATATTACGGCAGACAGCAGCACATTCCTACGCTAAGGTAAACAACTGCAGACTGAAGTAGCAGCATCTAAAACCCTAAGGCCATGGCCACACGAGCAACATTTACTGCTCAAAATCCACAACAAATGAATCTGCTGCAACTGTTGCAAATGAGATGGCCACACTAGAGCTGTAATTACTGCTCTTTGGAGCGTCAAATGTCGCGAATAGGTGGCCACACAGAGCCATCCGTGATACTGAGCATCAATAGCCATCATGTCACAGTGTGTGCAAAATATGGCAAGTAGTAGGCCACTGAACAGACAAGCAGTATCCGCATTATATCTATTATTAATCTGTCGTCGACGCCGAAAACAGCTACAGCAGAGGAGAAGGTGGTGGATCCATCCCATGATGAGTGACAGGTCAGCGAGGGGGAAGTTTGTGCTACTACATCACAAGTTAATGGAATATCCTGACAAATTTCTCGAATATTATAGGATGACAATCAACTCATTTAAAATACTCTTATCCCTCGTGAAAGATACCATCTGTAAAATAAATACAGTAATGCGAGAATCCGTTAGTGCTGAAGAAAGACTGGCAGTTACATCAAGGTAAGTTCTATTATATTATAATGAGGAACAATAAATTTGTTTAAAGAAAACATTTTCCACATTTATTCATAGATCATACAGAAGCTCTTCTAGCTTCAGTCCTTGTTGTAAACATGTACACTCACTGAAATCATCTGTTCACAGTTGAAGGAATGACAAAATGGAATCATCACTCTCATTCTCAAGTTCTGTTCCTACAGTACAAGACATACTAGGTTGTACAGGGGAAGGAGTAGTAGCTGTAGTTTGGGAGGGACTTGAGCAGTAGGAAGAGGAGGCAGACATGAAGGGCAAATTCTGAGTAGCTGTGGGATGGGGTTTTGGTTCCGTGTAAGATTTTATAAATTCATAACTCCAATCTGGAAGTTAAGTTTGTCAGATGAAATCATTTTCTTTACATGCGCAAGTAACGATAAAAAAAAACATTTCATCTGGCTCTTGAGGCCATGTAGCAGTAGACTTCAGCACATCCACCACGTCCTTTTCGAAAGTGTCTGCAGCACATTTTCTTTTCTTTGGTCCCTGTGGGCTAATTTGTTATCCCTGTCAGACTACACTGTGTTGGCCTGAGACTCAGTACTCCCATCTCTACTGCCCGTATTTAGAGCCGGTTCATGCATGTTACCAGAAGTTCTGCAAATAGTTAGACTGACTGAGGAATGTCACACAAATTTAAAAATATCATTGAAAATTATGTAATAATAAAAATAATTCCCATTACAAAATAAGTCAATTAAAATAAAATGTATGTACTCTCTTAGTTGGAGGGATGATTGTAGAAAAGACATCTGTTTGTGGAAAACATAAGGTCTTTTATTTGTTGTTGCACTACCACTTCTCTACCCTCCTGGGCTTTCAGTGCTCTTGTGTAGGCATCCTTAAGGCTTTTCCAATGTTTCTGAACCTCCTTACCTGAAAATAATAATGCACGTTATAAAAATTATACGTCCGCTTATGATGAAAATTAGCTTCAAATACATAACTTGTTGTTCTTCCAGGTATCTTGGGACCGGAACTTTCCGCTCACTGCACTTTGAGTTCCTACTTGGTCGGTCTACTATAGCTAGCATTATTTGGGATACATGTGTGGCAATATGGGAGGTGCTCAGGGAAGAGTTTATGAAAGAACCAAGCATGGAAGACTGGATGGAGATCAGCGAAAAGTATGAGAGAAGGGAAAATTTCCCTCACTGTGTGGGGTCCATTGACAGGAAGCATATCAGGATTATCAAACCATGGGGTTCAGGAAATGAGTTTTTAAACTATAAGAAGTTTTCCTCTATTGTACTTGTGGCGGTGGCAGATAGTGACTACTGTTTTAGGTACATAGATGTTGGTGGGTTCGGACATGAAGGTGACTCAAATCTGTTCAAAGCGACTGAATTGGGAAAGAGACTTTACAGCCAATCACTGCATTTACCACAGCCTAGGCCACTTCCTAATGAACAAAATGGTCAATCTGTTCCTTTTGAGTTCATGGCTGATGAGGCATTTGCTCTCAGTGAGCATGTTTTGAGACCGTTCCCTGCGAAGACTCTGACGCACGAAAAGAAAGTGTTTAATTACGGGTTATCCAGAGCCAGAATATTTGTTGAATGCGCATTTGGCATCTTACCCAACAAGTGGCGAGTTTTCCATCGCCCATTAGATGTTAGCATGGATCTCTCAGATACTATTGTAAAAGCATGATGCATACTACATAACTTTGTAACGAGACAAGACGGTTATAACTTTGAGGATGCATTATGCTGCTCACTGGAAAGTGTTTCTGCACAGGGAACAAGAGGAAATAGAAGTGGAAAACAGAGAAGAGACTATTTTGCCAATTATTTCTGCTCTACACATGGTTCCATCCCGTGGCAAGATCGGCTTGTGTAATTGATATATCCTTTGTAAACTTCGTGCAAATAGTGAACTGAAGCGAGAATTTTATAATAATGCCACTAATTCTTCGTAAATCTATTTAATAAAGTAATATAATAAATAGTAATATATTGTAGTTACTTATTATTACTAACCAATTCTATTCCTCTCTTCCAGCTCCTGCTCCTCCCATTCTTCTCCAACGAGCGACTTAGAAATAGCAACCCAGGCGTTTAATTTCATGTGACGATCCTTGTACTGTTAACTATTCATGTCGTAAATACATGGATGCTTTTGGACCTCCAGAATTAGAAGTTCGCTGTCTATAAGCTCCATAGCGATTCACCATCAAACGAAAACAAGTCTCAAAGTACCAAATAAAGCGCGCGACAAATGAAGCTCGTCGGCCAGGCGAACTACCGACAAATACAGGTAGACAATGGGCCGAGACCCATGCTTCCGCAACGCGAATTTGAAATTGTTCCCTCCACCAAGAAGCCAGTGTTATTTACTGCTCCGTGTGGCCCTTCTCATTTAACTACATGGTGCGTATTTCTTCAGCTTCATTTGTCGCGGATTTCGAGCAGTAAATATTGCTTCTGTGGCCGTGGCCTTAGGACTGGGGCACACCAAGTCGCACCAAGTAAACTAGCAACCGCAATTTCCGAGAACTGTTATCAGCCTGAGTTGAACACATGTTACTGAGTGGAGCAGCGTAATTTGAAGAGACTGGGTTGCCGTTTCCTCAATTTGCGCTGCTCCATTCAGTAACATTTGTTCAACTCAAGCGGATAACAGTTCTCGGAAATTGAAACTATATATTGAAAGTATATATCACAGGTTCATAAGTATACTACATTCTGGTGACCATAGCTGAAACCATGAACTCCATCATCCAGAGCAAGGGTATGCAACTCAATGCTATTGGCGGGCAACACAGCCACTGCTGCCGCGGTGGACAGCTGCAATTCTCGTAACAAAAAAATGCTGCAGCCAGTGCCGAGGGCTCGGTCGGTAAGAAGGTATGCTATCATATCACCTGCCCTGTCGGTAAGAAAGTATGCTATTATACCACCAGCATTTTTTTTACTGCTCCCTCCCAAAAAATCGCTGGTTCACACATATAGCTAGAATTAATAATTGATGTAAATGAAATGTTCTTATTTTACAGGCACTGGTGAGAAACTTTCTCCCAATAAATAATGTTGCAACCTGATATCTTGTACTGCAGAGGTTCTTACTCCGTTGTGTGTTTTCTGTTTTCGAACTGAGTTTAATATCACTTCACTCAAAACCATCTGAAGGGGAATGAGTTAAATGATATTAAACTCAGTTTGAAAACAGAAAACACACAACGGAGTAAGAACCTCTGCAGTACAAGATATCAGGTTGCAACATTATTTATTGGGAGAAAGTTTCTCACCAGTGCCTGTAAAATAAGAACATTTCATTTACATCAATNATATTATGCACCACGATAACCGCAAGTAATTATGGGTATTCAAATTGGTTTGTTTAGGCTCTCTGATTGGTCGAGACCTGCGTGTAGTTACTGCAGACATTCGTAGAGGCAGTAGTTACCGTGTTGCCCTTTCCCCTATTCAAGATTCCACCCCCTGATCCAGAGATCCAGAGCCGTGTAAGTGTTCCGTGCGAAAGAAATACAATTCCTGTTCTGCAGCAAGGAGCACCATTGTCAAGTGATCCGTGCAAATTGCCTCATATGATCCAGCTATAATAAGAAAAGGTGATAGTAACTCTGTTCCTGTGCTTTATTAAGCACCACATCGTGAAGGCGTGTGAAGGGGATGGAGGCATAGCTCCACCGTACTTTACCTCTGCGCTGGATGAATATGACTGAAGTATCACGCCCCGGCCACTGTATCCCTAGGGAACCAGACCCCAACTCACTGGATAGGAGACCAGATAGGCCACACAGCCGTTCTGGACTCTGTAAAGAAGAGAAATTTCTTTTGCCTCTTCCGAGAATTGAACTCCGGTCTTCAAGTCCGTAGTCAGTCGCTGTACCGATTGAGCAGTTGATGAAGATATAGATCTACAATATAATGATAAAACGTTTTGTACAGAACTATGTTTATTATCATTATGTATAATAAGAATCTTCCAAATTAGTACTGTATTCACATTTTTTGTTCATTTAAAAATGGACTACTTACATCGGTCACATACGCCGGAAGCGTCGTTAGAAGCGTCACAAGCTTACACTGTGATCTGTGCTTATTGAGTAACGTACACAACATGGAGATTCGTATTTCTCTCGAAAAAGGTGCATTATGGTCTTCTGTTTAAAAAAAAACAATGAATGAAGAAACAATATTGTGAAGCGTTTTAGATAGATTGCAATCTAATGATTTGCAGAAATCGCTTCTGAATTTTCGTTTGATTGTGCAGTCTTAGGTTCCGCACTTCAAAGAAGGATATGGAACGTGTTTACGAAATATTAATCAGGTAGGTTTTGGACAAGTGGCATCGCAATTATATTTCACATCCTCACCACCTTTATTTTATTTATTTATATACTTTCGGGTATATCAGGGCAGGACCTAAAGTTGATTCAAGCCCTTAACCCCCGTATAAGGTGATGTTACTGATCAGTTATTATTTTGGGTTCCATTAATTCACAGAAGACTACAATTTTAATTCTCAATACACCGGCAACCCCTCTATATCTTATCCGGGTCATGGTAATGCGACAAATATGGCGATTTGCAGTGCTTAAAAACTTATAGGAACCACCGTGCTATATGGTTGTTTTGATCACATAATTCCAATGTATTCTGTACAGTTGGAATCTTTCTACATTTGTTGGGAGGGATGTATGAAAACCATAGAAAGGCTGAGTGTAGCTGGACCAAAGATTGGATCCTGGTACATCAGACACAACTGAAAAGTTCGAAGCTCAAATTTAAACAAAGGTAGACAGTGGACTGAAGGAAATGGAGTTATGGTATCATGGAATCAAATTTACCAAGTTTTATTGAATGTGATTTCTGTGAAGGTTTGGAAGCAGTGTCATTAAATTTGTTAAACCGATTTCTCTTACCTCAAAATGGTGAGTTAAGTATCTTACCTGGCTGAACAAAATTGTTGTATTTTAATTCCCATTTACTGATAGCTAGATACTGTTATATTCTCAGGTAGATTCTAAAGGGTTCTGATGATGGTGCATAACACTCAGAATTACTGGATTTTTAAACTTTATCCATTGTCAGGTAGTCAAACAACAGGAGAACAGATCCAGTTTCCAAATCGCTGTGTTCTCTAGCTTTTAGAATACTGGATGATATACAGAGTTGAAAAATCCAGTAATTCTGAGTTATATTCTCACTTGTCTACTGAAATTGCACACATTTTAAACACAGTTATGAAAGATTTGATAAACAGTGATAAGAACTTAGCATACTCATTTTAATCAACATAGATCTGTAACTTTTTACCAAATTTGGATTTTACTTTTGATTAGCAGAATTGTCAAAACAGAGTTTGGTGTAATGTTATCAGTCAGATTTATGTATTGAAATTCTTTTTACTCTATCGATGAATTTATAGAGCATACAAGAGTTACAAAGATAGAGGGTAAATAAATAGTATGAGTAAACATATTGTAAGTTACTCCCTTTCGTTGGATTTAATAGTGGCTGTAGTGATTAATTTAACACTTGACAATTCCAGTCAGTTAAGGCTGAGAATGTACTTAATATGTATGTATTTTCCTAAATGAGAAAATTGGACTGACAACTTGTGAGCTTTGCATGAGGCTCTATTTACCTTGTATGAATTTTAATATATTATATCTTAAATTTTATATGTTATATTTAATATTACTATCATTTGAAGGGGAAAGCTCAAGATCGCATTAAGTGGAGGAATTGTTTGGAAGAGACTGTGGACCTGTCATCTGACAGATTACTGATGATGATGATGGTGATGATTTAATATTGTATATTTATATTTATTGCATGTGATCTTTTATGTAAGACTTTGTATGTGACAAATTTTATATCCAGCCCTACTGGNCTGAGAATGTACTTAATATGTATGTATTTTCCTAAATGAGAAAATTGGACTGACAACTTGTGCTCTTTGCATGAGGCTCTATTTACCTTGTATGAATTTTAATATATTATATCTTAAATTTTATATGTTATATTTAATATTACTATCATTTGAAGGGGAAAGCTCAAGATCGCATTAAGTGGAGGAATTGTTTGGAAGAGACTGTGGACCTGTCATCTGACAGATTACTGATGATGATGATGGTGATGATTTAATATTGTATATTTATATTTATTGCATGTGATCTTTTATGTAAGACTTTGTATGTGACAAATTTTATATCCAGCCCTACTGGGTAACAACTGAATCTATGAAATGTAATTACAAATAAATAAATAAAAATAACCTGTCTAATGAGCCTAGCCTTACATGACAAATGTATATGATGCACTCTATCCAACAGGGCTATGAAATCTCGTTTAGTTACCAGATAAAGCAAATTATATGACATTAGCTGGTAGTCTCAGAGAAGAAATAGAATGTGACCGGATGAGGCAGGCAGTAATGCTGGTAGCATTTACTTCAATTGAAATAAGTGTCATACCTAATGTCCCAATGAGATAGCAAGATATTGCAGTCTCAGCTCTGTGTTGTATGCTGTTCATGGTTGACAGTTGTGCATGATATTTGTGTGGGGCATTCAAGAAACTTTAATAATATAATGTTAGTAATCTTTGCAAACCCTCAGATGGGTGATGAATGATGTTAAGGAAATGAGTGGAAGTATTCAGTTCTGGTATTTGTGTTCATTTGGATGAAACATCATTGATTTGTAAACCTATGATTGCCACAGATAAAGGTGGGGTGAAGTATAGTATAAAACGATAGTATGACAGTAAATCTCATGTATATGTCATAAATCTTACAGTAGCCATGTGAAACAATTTTACATAGAATTAATACAAATATGGTAATAGAAGTAAATTACAACTATTAACTAAACAATGTAAAGGTATTCATTGGGAAGTTGTTTTGTAAAATTCATCAATGCTATAAAATGCATGTTCAGTGAGATAGCTTCTCAATAAAGATTTGAATTGCTTAATGTCTTTAGATAACAATTTAATATTCAAAGATAAGTGAATATAAATCTTGCTTCCATAGAACAGCACTCCTTTTTGTACTATTGATAAATTTGTAGAGGGTAAGTATAAATTATAATTATAGCAGGTATTAGTGTCATGAATATCCGTGTTAGATGGAAAGTAATTTTTAATCTTAAAAACAAAAAGAAGTAAGGAAAAAGTATATTGAGACTGGAGTGGCAATATTTGTAATTTTTTGAACAAATCCCGACATGAATCAAGTTTACCTGAACCAGACATAATTCTTATGATTCTTTTTTGAATTTTAAAGATACTCATACTAAGGGGGGCATTACCCCAAAAGATAATGCCATACTTCAGTATTGAATGTGCATAAGAGTAGCAAATCATCTTTATTGAATCCAATGACACAAAGGGCTTTATTGCAAAGCAGGCCTTAATTAATCTTGATGATAACTCAGTTATGAATGTTAGTTCTTACAGTTAAGTTTTCCTCTTTTGCTGTAGACAGTCTACTGTCGCTGTATTTTTCTTTGGTTGGATCTAAACTGGAATATTCTTCTCTTATATTGAACTCTGTTAGAATTGCTGACTCCAATAAACTTGATCCTATATAAATACATACAGTAGATTTTTTCAAGATGTGGAGAATATCGCTGTGGTAATATGTTGGAAAAATTAAAATTTCAGACACTGCAAATCAGACATCACTTTAATGCTCAGTTTTATAAATGCCTTTGGTGGCACAACATTTTTTCTGCCCTGCCCTTGAAGCAGTCATCATTCATGTTCCTATTCAGAACATAAGTAATTAATTTTTAATTTTTTTTTAATGCTAGTGGGGTGGAACTAAGTCCCTTGTACTGTGGCCACTTATGGCGTATTATACCAGCCCCAGACGATAGGTGAGGGTGATTTTGGAGCAGTTGGTGGAATGAAGATTGGCAGGGGAAACCAAAATACTCGGAGAAAACTTGCCCCAGTGCCACTTTGTCCACCAGAAATCCCACTTGACCAGACCCGGGATCAAACCTGGGCTGCTGCGGTGGGAAGCCAGCGACTGACCGCTTGAGCTATGGTGCAGCATTTGAAACATAAGTAACTTTACCATGTTCACTTGCTCCTCTAGGCACTGCCCTTCAGCTAGATGTGCTTCTGCTGCAAATACAGTTTGTAAATATACAGATATTTTTAGTAACTCATTTCTAAGTGTAAAAGGCCTTAACTGATCAGATTTTGTTTGTTTCTTTTATTTTGTTATTTTTGTTTGGTTTACCCTGTGCTGTATTATTGCTGTTGTTTGTATTTGTGCTGGCTCTTTAGTTGATCACTGGCTGTTGAACTCAGCACTTAAATAAATGGAGAATTGAATTATTATTGTTGTCATTGTCACTGTTGTTATTGATATGCTCTGTATGAGTTCTAATGGTTCTCTGCTCTGGACTGTCACATGTTTGAATTTCTATTATATTATCATGTTGCCAAATTGTTGTATGGCAGTACTGGTGTATGCTGGACCAAGTATACAGTAGGACATCATTTGGAATGATACTTGGTCATCATGCTGTCCATGTAACGATAGTGTTCCATTCCATCCATAAGGGTCTCAAATTCTTTTAGTTCTTAAATCATCTACTTTATTGATTCACTTTTCATTTGTAGCATATCTTTCCCACCTTGGAAATTAATTGGTTCTTTTGCTTCAGGCAACAGTTTCTTCAAAGCTGGCACTTCATGTTTTAAAAGCATAAAACTGATGTATGGTTCTTGTCATCAACAGTGATTTTTGGTGTCATTTTCTTCCCTCATGTGGAAATCTTCTCTTGCACTTCTGTTTCATGTGTGTGTTTTTATTCTTAGCCTTGTAAATGGGATTTCTGTTCTTCATAAATAAATAGGTGTTTATTTTAAAATATGAATTGTGTACAGATACAATAAATGTGTTCTGCTCAGACTACAGGAAATAATTATAAAAATACCAAAGTCATTTGAAAATTTTCTTGTCGCTTTTGTTAGTTATTCCCACATCTTTCAGTAGAAACATGACATATTTATTTCTTCTCATTAGAAATTGATTTTTATAGATTTATTTCTAATTTATAAGTGAATGCTGATATAATATGTTGTAGGTAAAATGAGAATAAAGTATTTGTCACATCATGATAAAGCAGAGAGAGGAAATGAGAATGAAGCTAAATGTCCAGCAATTATATCTTCTTGCCAGCTTAAAGAAATAAGGAATTGTAATAGTTCAGCATGTCAGCATCTACTGGAAGAGAAACTTGCTCATAAGTTTGAGGAAAACGATCTTTTACATTCACATTCTGATGAATTTGAATCCGAGGAAGGTTGCACTGATCAAAAAATGGCTGGTCATCAAGCACAAACTAGCAAGCAAGAGGTAACTTCTGTTGTCACCTACATTTGTACTCTTTCTGTGTGTGTAACAGGTTAACTTTAACTTTCTATTTTGTATTGTATATATCCATTGATATTTCATTGACATATCTGTGAACACAGTAACTATATTCAACTACTGGATTGAACATCACTCTACAGACTTTTCTTTCAGGAGAGCAATACAACGATTCTGTGGAGAAAGCTAAGACATAGATAATGTGGCACAGAATGAAGTTCTTCAGATACCAAATTTCCTTGGAAAACATCATGTACAGTCAACTCCTGATTATTTGGACACAGATCATGTTGTTTCCATGTTTTTTATTTGTTATATATATAGTAATACATTTGTACGAGTACAGACATGTGAACTAGGCTTTCATCCTTTTCTTGTATCAAACAACCAGTGCAAGAGTTGGGTAGAAAATGAGAGATAGTCTCACAGTGACACACTAGTGGGAAAGGGGGAAAGGAATGCCACAGGTAGTTCTGCTTCTGAGTGTCTTTGAAGCAGCATATGCTAAAAAGCTGGGTGTCAGCCATGAATGAAGGAGGGAGATGCGATGTGCTTACCAGACATAATCTAGTAAAGGAAAAAAGAAACCTGAAGCCTTACCAAATTTATACTGCAGATAATTAGATAATTTTGGATTATGTTGGAAAGGTCTTCTTACAAGAACCCATGTTTTTGAAAAAGAGAAGTGTGTACCCAGGCAGTCATCTAAAAACAGTCTCATGGTCATATGTTGTGCAGCTGTGTCTGAAAGCCATAATATGAAACTTAAAATGACTGGGAAAGCCAAACTACAATGATGATTTTGAGGCACCAAAGTAAATGGCCTTTTTGTTTGTTACAACAGCCATAAAGGAGCAGGGATGGAAAAAGAACGTTTTTGAAAATTGGTTCCATATGAAGTTTCTTCAGAAGTTATGTGCTCCTGAAAGAAAAAGCGTTGCCCCAGAAAACAGTGTTGCTGTTAGACAGTGCACCCTTGTGTGCTCTTAAAATCTACCTGTCATAAGCTTTTGTCGCAGAATGTTAAGCAAAAAATATATGGCAGTTGTTTTTTTAGTCACTGTAACATTTTAAGTTTTGTATAATTGATATAGATGAAATAGTGATTTTTGTAGTTTGCCCTTACTGTTCCAAATTACTGTCAGATCATCAGCAAAAATTAAGAGTGCTCATGTATTCGTCCTTGGCTATTAGCATCCCTGGACATGCTAAGCTCTTCCATTGCCTTACAATGTCATCCATATATACATATGTTAGAGTGTGTGACAGACTGCAACCATGTTTGAGTCCTCACTTAGTTGAAACTTCTTTTTTCTATTTTTCATCTAATGTTTGTAACTGTATTTGTATTAGCATAGCTGTTCTGCATCCCATGTTATATGTTGTGGATACCCATTATACTGTCGTGTGTGTGTTACTGTAGATAGGGTTTGGATTGGTGAATGGATTTATTGATCACTTACACACATAACTCAGGACTACAAACACTTGCAATGCTATTGCCGATCTACACACTTTACTGATCGCTACACATTAAGTCTTCTCCAACCTGCATTGTCTTCACTAGACATTGCTTGGTAACAGCTCTCAACAATAGAGATTCTTTAGCTTCTGTGCTCACGTCATTACTGTCCAGCAAATATCCCACAACTGAACTCATTGCTCCAGCTGTCCTGGATATAATGACTTGACAGAAACCACATAGGAAAAACTGTTCTTCTGTTGGTGCATTTGTGTCCATTGCCACAAGAATGTGTTTACTGAGCTGTTGTCCAGAAATGGCTGTGGCACGGACCACATAGAAAACACCCCGTTTCCAACAGTAACTATATTGCTGTATGCAAATGCATTGCCATGGGAACGTGTTTACTAAGTCGTTGCCCAGAAATGTTTGTTTACAGAGTCTGTACTCCACAATACTTTAATAATTCTCATACTTTAATTCTGTACTTTCAAGACATATCCAGAATGTCATAACTAGATTGTTACTTACACTCCAAACTGCAGACAAGAATGAGGATATCCCTTTAAGAGATGATCATATAGAATTATGATTGGAATGAACCAATAGACCTCATTGTTGCTGCTGGTTGTGATTAATTATATCAACTTGATCAAATACTTTTACAAAAATTAAAACAACTGCTTGTGTTTCCAAATTGTGCTGTCTTCTTGCTTATATATGTTGCTTTAAAGTGAAATCATTCGTTACGCTTTTTAAAATCCACTTTGTTGATCCATTAATAAATGTTCTGATATAGTTTGGAGTCTTTTAGTTACTATCCTTGAGAACGTTTTATAACTTGATTGCATGAGGTAAATAACTGTAGTTTTCATGCTCACATCTATTTCCTTCTTTAAAAATTGTTTTATTCATTTTCCTAGGCCTCAAAGCTTTCACACCTTTGTCAACACATACACAGTATATTAACTTTAGTTTTTAAATAGGCCATCATATTTAGCGAGTTCTGCCATGATTTCATCTAGCCCCATTGCTTTTTGATTGTTACTTAATGCCAATGCTTGATTTAGTTCTTCTAAGGTGACAGGGTTTAAAGCATCTCCTGCCTTGGCTTCTGTTAGTAGCACATATTTCCCGTTAATATTTTTGTCCCACCGTAATATTTCATAAGGCATAATGCATTATTTTTCTGTTACATGCAACTTTGCAGAATCATTTTCAGAGTTATTGATTTCATCATTATATGCCTGATTGTTTACTTAATTCTTGTCCATGAACATAATATATGTAGATATTGTGGGATACACATACTTGCTCAAAGCAGTGACTGTGGAGCCAGAGAAAGAGCTGTTGCTAGGTAACGGCAGCATAACACAACAATAGAAGAGTGGTTGGAAGCAGTGTTTTCTATTAGGTTTGTGCTGATGCAATAACAACGGACTAACGAGGACTAGCTACTGGATGAGATGGCAATTAGAGTAGAAAGTTGATGTGTGATGGCTGCCTGCCTGTGAGGACATGTGCCTGGAAGCAGAGGAATGTTGACTGTTGAAAGACGTTGCCAAAGAAAGTAGTGAAGACTATGACTGAGAACACTAGCCCATGTGTGATAGTGATTTGTAAGGTGTAGCCATAAGCTGTTGAAAAAGATTCCAATAAATCTGATTACCAGTGCAGACCCTGTCTATAATTACTTCATCACATGACATATATTTTTCTTTTTCCCTTCTGTTTCATATTCTCTGTTTTGTAAAGATTTTTGTTTTTCCCAGGCTTCTTTTTCAGTTTCTGAATTCCATATTCCCAAAAAAATTTCTGATATTCTCTTTGTAGCATATGTTGAAAAACTTAATTTTTCCATTTATTTTCTTTTTTACAATTATTTTTTGTGTTAATAAAATTATCTTGCATGAGGTCGGAGGTTCTCATGATGGTGAATATGAAGATGACTATCTTCTGGGATGGCATAACATGTAGTTTGGTGGATAGGTACCACTGTTTCAGAGTAACTTGCTGGATTTTCCTGCTGTGCCATGTAATTTGGCAGGCAGGTACCAGCGTTTTGGAGGATTGTGCCAGAGACAGAGGAAGCAGGTTTCTCTCAAATAATGGTATCTGTATATCATACTACATGGCACTACATCCCAGAAGACAGTAGACTTCAAAACTGTAATAGCTATAGCTACTAAGTAAGTGAGTAGATTTACAGTGTTTCCTTTCACATCTTGGATCAGTACCTGAAGCTTTCATTAATTATAACTTTTGTTCTTCCATAAATAGTAGTACAATTGTAAGGAGTATGCCTAGTGGCCTCCGTAGTCTAGAGGTAACGTTCCCACCCCATGACTCGTGGTACGCGGGTTCAAATACCCGGCGGAGGTCGTCGAATATTTAAGGGCGGAAAAATTCAGGGAACAAGTCCTCTGGGAGGGACTTTAAGCTGTGTGTCCCGTGTCGTAACTTTACGGCACGTAAAAGAACCTCATATCCCCAAAGGGGATCACCGAGCCAAATTCCAGGATGTTTCCCGCCCAACAATAGCATCTAAGGCCTCTGATAGATGGGGGAAGCATTATAGACACCGCTAAGCAAGTGGCCGAACTCGCTTGCTCGTCGGGACTGATGGTATGCACCATTTATCGGTAGGGTAAAGAGACTGGTAGAATATCATAGAGTAACAGTATGTGTGAGTGTGACTGATAATATTGTTAATTAGAAAAAGCCTTTCCAGAAACATGCAGTTTTCATGAGAAGCAATATTAGAAAGTTATTCGGCAAGTATGGCATTGTGCCGTGTATATTGACTGTTCCAGCTGCCAATTTTCTTACTTTGAATGGTAAAATATTTTTTTCAGATCAACATTTGTTTTACGTGTATTTTAATTGTCATGTGAATACACATGTAGAAAATAAACTGTGACACAAATCCGAATCTTACATACATGAAGCTTCATTCCATGATGCAAAAGTTTATGTTTGGTGCATCCTGAGTATGGAGAGGATTACAAACGTGAGTTTAATGCAGGATTAAATAAGTATGAAAGATGTAAGGACTGCCTCTGTGGTCTAGTGGTCAGAGTTTGTGGCTACAGTCCAGAGGTCCTGGGTTCGATTCCCGGCGCTACAAGATTTTCTGAGAAGTAGTGGGTCTCAGCCTTATGAGAATAATTGAGGAGCTACTTGAAAGGAAAAGTAGCGGCTCCAGTCTAGAAAACTGAAATTAATGGCCGTGGGGATTCGTTGCACTGACCATGTGACACCCTCTATCTGCTAAAGTTGCCACTAACTTCGCTGACAAGTGGTGGTCGCTTGGTCAGTATACTTTGCTTGCAGACTAAAGCCATGGAGTTTGTTTTTTTATGAGAGATGTAAGGCAGTTGGTACAAGTGGACCAGTAACCCTCGCTCTTCAGTGTAGCTCCAGTCTCATTTTGCCACAGCTGGACAAGTAGGAAAGGAAGCAACCCCCCACATGTGGAGGATGCTAGCAGAATGGTAGTTCCCAGGCACAGTCACCAATATTTCTCCATGTACTCGTTAATAATGAAATTTTATCTTGTTATCTTGTATATTAGACTGCCTTTTGAACACAGGACATCATAAAATATTTGTCTCATGTGAAAGTGGAGCTTTTTGATGAGTTTGTTGCTATTCCTCTATCAGTAGCTTTAGATATTTGTTTCTTTTTTAACAGGATGCTGTAAGTTTGAAAATGGAGGTTGTGTCACATAATGAAACAGATTCAGAATCCTTGTATGGTCCAGTGGAATCTGTGTTCATTAAGGAGGAAGTTCTGGAAGATGAGGGAACTGATGAGGTTAGTAGTCCTTAAAAACATTTTATCACAAAAAAAACTTGACTGTAAGGTTCCATATACATGAAATGCAGGATAATTTACATGCTAATGAAGACATAGTAATGGTAGATGTCTGAATTCTGACTTCCAGAGTATCCAAATCTTGACACAATACCAATAAGGCACCCATTGTTGATTCAAGTCATGTGTGTGTTTTATGGAATGAATGAATAATTTGATTTAGTGTAGATAGTAACTACTGTAATCTCCACTTTTAAAAAATGCATCACAAGAACAGTTTCAGGTTTCTCACATGTCTATCAGCAATGAAAATCTCAAGATTCTGCTTTGAGTGGCATCAGTATTGATTTCAGTTTACCATTTTGTTTAACAATTATGTTGCAGTTGTTGAAGATAGGGATTTCAAAATGTGATATTGGAAAGAATTCAATTGGGGTATCATATATATACGTATATTTATATTACAGTTGGCCAGTTGTTTCTCATTTTATAGTGAGCAGAATTGTATGTCACATGACCTTTCTTAAGTGTCTCTGGTGGCAGAAATTGGAAACTGCTCATCTAGGAATTCACCCATCATTCAGAAACTTCACATGAAGTGAAATCAAGTAATGTTACATACCTGAAACAATAAGAATTTCTGTACTATATAATGTGGTTTGTATGCAGTGTATTTATCCCTGTAATTATTGGCTCATAATTTTGTTCATAGTGTAACCCTTTCCTTAAAAACTGGACTTCTCTTTCCTGCCTGAAAAATTTCTCATAGTTTTATTGTCCTGGTCTCTATTTCTGAGACACAGGTTCATAGCAAGAATAGTCTGGGTGGGAAAATTAAATACTGTTTGATGTTTTGAGGAAATGGGTTAATGAATATCCTATTGTTACATAGTTGTAATGTACTTGCTGTGTGTTTGGGAGGTACTTGTTTTATGTCTCAAATGGGGCACCGGCTGACACATTTTCTGTCATTTTAGTAAGCAAATTGGCTCACACCATAACTCTTCTGACTCACATTCTGAAGGTGCCCAGTCTTAATCCTGACTGAGACATTAAAAAGCATAATACGCGACCAGTCTGCAAAGTGTTAAAAATAAATTTGATTGATTTACATATGAAACATGCATACACTTCCTAATAGTTAGTGATGGAGGAACTGATCGAGCGTACCCTGCTGTGTTCTATTGATTGACAGAAATGAATAAAAATCAGCGCAGGTTTCTAGTGCAGACATAGGTCTGCCTTCATTGCCTTCCTGCTTGAAATAAAATCATAGTCGAGCAATAAATTTCCTAGCACCCTGGTTAGTCACCCGTTCATGCTTGGTTGTGTCATCCTGATCAATTTCCTGTCTTCCGATGTTTCACCGAATTTGTTCAACAATTGCATCCTCCCAACCATCATTTTCAGTTTAACATTGAAGGCTATTGTCAACGCATGAAAAGTTCGTAATTTCTTATGTGGCACATTTCCAATATGACATCGTATTCACTATTGGCCTTATTTGGCATCTCCAAATCTGAGTGTTTAAAACCATCGGGAGCAAACCGGTTCTGAAGGGTCTTTGTGCTTACTCTTCACCAAACTATCAACAAAAAACTGTACTGCTTATAAATCATCTATCCTTGCACTGACCTCCTTAGCTGCTGAAGATGATGTTAGTAGATTTTTGTGAATTGCTTCAAGGATGTAGTTTACCATCTTTGCACTATATAAGGTCTTCAGATTTGTATGCTTTCCATATCCATTGTCTGTAGCAGGGATGTGGTGTTGGGAAAGAGAAATTCCTGTTGGATATTTTTCAAAGAATCTAAATAAGGGTGTGCTGCACAGTCATCAATAACCAGTAAAATTTGGCTTGATTTCCATTGTAATTCCACATTTCAACTCATTAGTCATTTCTTAAAAATTTCAGACATCATCTATGCATTTTTTTAGCGTAATACATAACTGGTAAATTGTCCATACTGATCCTCTTAAATGCTTACCCAATAACCAATCCTTCTGTTGTATCAGTTCCTGACATGTTTGAACAGCACAACACAGTGCATGATCCGTTGCTTTCTTCGAACCAAACAGAGTTGTGTGTTTGTAGCTCAGGAACCATTCGAGCATTGGCACTGGCCTTCTTGCCATGTGCCTTCTTGAATTTTATACCAAACCTGCATTTCCATCAAGACAACCAACCATTGTTGCTTTGAAATCATTATAACTCAGCCTTTTAGGTAACTTCTCTGACTTGATTTTCAACATTGGGCCACTGATACCTTGTCCAGTTATGATAGAGAACCACTTATTTGAGGGCCTCTTCAATATCTGGAACCTTACCATCATGGTTCCATTTTTGGGGAGTTCCCTGTTTTCTGTGGCATAATGTCCATCTCGCAGTTTCTCTTGCTGCTGCAATGTAAATTTTGGAACTCCAGTTATCTGCACCAGTTGGTGCTGACTGGTGTTAGGCAGTTGTTTTTTAATTTTTTTTCAAGTAAGGCAATTTTGTCAGTGAATGTTACATCTTTCTTAGGCATTCCTGTAGGGATATAAAATTTTAAATGAAAAAATTGACATGCCATGATAGACTCACAAATGCAGTCACTGCAAGACTGAGAGCAGCTGTAGCTAGGTGTTCATTTATACTGAGTCAGTGACTCATTGATGATGCAATAATCACAAGTGCGCCATATAGTGATTTCTGTAAGGAATTTCTGGGACTAATAAGGAAGAGGGGTGAGAGGAAATGTGATGCAAATTAGACAGATGCTGTAGCCATCAACTGGTGGATTTCTGTGGAGTGACACAATTGCCTAGTTTTTGTTTTGAAATCAAAATCTACATTCCTGTTATTAAACTGACATATTTTTTGTTTTTGCAGAACGTTGTGGATACATTAAAGAACGAGATAGAATGCAAAGATGAGGCAGAGTCAGTTGTCCCGCATAGTACAGATGAGCCTGTATGGACACCTAAAATCAAAGAGAAATGGTGGCACTGTCGGAATGCACTAAGAGAGCAAGTATGTTGCCAAAAATATCAAGACACTGCAAGCAGGAGATTATCTTGTAGTGATTTGTAAAGTGTGGATATCGGCTATAGTGTTATAGTTATGACCTGTTAGTGGTCAGTAAATCCAATATGCAATCCACAACCTGTCTATAGTCGCCACTACACGTGACAGCATTGACAGTATTCAGCTTTGGCTGGGCAAAGAAAGGATGTCTTCAGCTGTGCATATTAGAGCTGATAGATGTCAGGAGGGCCTCAGAATGGTTCTGGCTCCATCATTGACAGGGCTATTTGAAGGCCCCTCACAAGATCTGGGGTTCAGTGGACCTGACAGCAGTTTTGATTGCTTTGGTTGACTAGAAAAATGTTTTTCTCCATGTCAGTACCCAGTACTCAATATCAGACTACAATGTCCTTCCTACAGGCCTAGCCTGGTTTCTATCCCACGTCATGGCAAATGGGGCTTGTGGTAAACAAAGTGGTATTGAGACAGTGTTCTTCCAAGTATTGTGTTTGTCCTGCTGATTCTCATTCTACCAACTGTTCCACAATCATAAATCATCATGCCATCTGACACTATATAGTCTTCACATATGACAGCGTTACATCTTACAATATAGTACTCTCCAACGTATGGAGTCAGAATATCTCAGTTGGTATAGCGACAGATTAAGGGGTGGGCCATGAAATCCAGCCCCCAGACTGCAGTCTTCATTGTTCTATTGTGCTTCCCCTTTGGATTAACCCTTTATTATAACTGGGACTGATAGATGACCCAACCTGTGAAAGGTGCCTATAAGAAGATGAACGACCACACATATCCTATGTGATTGTAAGGCCATAGCTTATTTAAGATTTCGTCACCTGGGCCAGTTCTTCATGGAACCAAATGACTTTTATGATGATCCCATAAAAAAAGTTCCACATTTCATTTGAAGTGTAGGATTAATAAAGGGTTAATTCAAAGGGGAAGCACAATAGATCATTGAAGGTCGCAGTGCAGGGGCCGGATTTTATGGCCCACCCCTTACACACATAAAGCCCTTTATTATTCCTACACTTCAAATGAAATGTAGGACTTTATTTATGTGTGCGTCATAAAAGTCACTTGGTTCCTTAAAGAACTAAACATGAAAGAAAGAATTAGCATGCTGTTTAATAGTTCCAAAAATTTATGATACTATACTGAGGTTCCAGAAAGAAGGCTTGTGGATTAATGTGTTCCGCATCTTTTTCAAGCTGTCACAGTTCCCCCTCCAGAGGGGCTGGAGGGGAAGACAGAGGGTTAATACTTGAGGGCTGTCATCCCTCCTATCCATGGGATTTCTTTCTGTGGCCTCAGTGTAATTATTTTTGTTGTATGTGGAATTTGTTTTTGTAATAGAAGGGAAACAAAGAATGGTAAAAGTATTTATAATGATAAGGATCAAGGAATGAAATTGTTGATCAGTGTACTACTTTTTTGAACACTGAATACATAGTTCTAATGGTGATCATGTTTCTAATGTCTTGTAATACAGTATAAGTATTAAATGGGAGCAAGATTGAAATCATTGAAGCACTTCTTTTTCACAGAGTGTTGTGAGTCTGCATAATACAGCAACAACATTGAATGACGTGGATGATCCCAAATCTGTTCATAGACCAATTGAATCTATATATATTAAAAAGGAAAATGTCCAGTCAGACACTGATGAGGAGGTAAGAATATTTTTAAAACAGAATGCTTAAATTTTTTTAAGAAAACATGTTTTGTATAACAAATAAATTCTTAAACTAACACATATTGGGTTTGTATACTGTCAAGTTCATTGTCTTGCTTTGGTTAATGAAACCAAGAATTTTGAAAGCTGGTTTTGTTTCTGTCATCAGGTGAAAATATGAAAAATTTGGCTCTGTTAGGCAGGGCAAATCTCAGTGTTATCCCCATCATTCTGATTGCCATGATAATGTATGGCAATGAAGTTTATCATTGTGCAGTTCTCTTTAACCTGCTGTTAATCCTCAATCTTGCAATCAAATATTGTGCAGTTCTCTTTAACCTGCTGTTAATCCTCAATCTTGCAATCAGATATTGTGCAGTTCTCTTTAACCTGCTGTTAATCCTCAATCTTGCAATCAGATATTGTGCAGTTCTCTTTAACCTGCTGTTAATCCTCAATCTTGCAATCAGATATTGTGCAGTTCTCTTTAACCTGCTGTTAATCCTCAATCTTGCAATCAGATATTGTGCAGTTCTCTTTAACCTGCTGTTAATCCTCAATCTTGCAATCAGATATTGTGCAGTTCTCTTTAACCTGCTGTTAATCCTCAATCTTGCAATCAGATATTGTGCAGTTCTCTTTAACCTGCTGTTAATCCTCAATCTTGCAATCAGATATTGTGCAGTTCTCTTTAACCTGCTGTTAATCCTCAATCTTGCAATCAGATATTGTGCAGTTCTCTTTAACCTGCTGTTAATCCTCAATCTTGCAATCAGATATTGTGCAGTTCTCTTTAACCTGCTGTTAATCCTCAATCTTGCAATCAGATATTGTGCAGTTCTCTTTAACCTGCTGTTAATCCTCAATCTTGCAATCAGATATTGTGCAGTTCTCTTTAATCTGCTGTTAATCCTCAATCTTGCAATCAGATATTGTGCAGTTCTCTTTAACCTGCTGTTAATCCTCAATCTTGCAATCAGATATTGTGCAGTTCTCTGTAACCTGCTGTTAATCCTCAGTCTTGCAATCAAATACCCTCCTCAGTATCCTCTTCTCAGCTGTCATCAACCTGTATTTTGGAATGAGAAACAAAGTGTCACACCTATACAAAACACAGGTAATATTATATTTTAAACTCATGTTTTGGTAGAAGATGGGAATACCAAAGATTTCACACCAAATTTTAGAAAGCATTCTTAAAATCCGCTATGCCCAAGTGGGATTTGTGGTGGACAAAGTGGTGCTGGGGCAGGTTTTCTCCGAGTACTTTGTTTTCCCCTGCCAATCTTCATTCCACCAATTGCTCCACAATCACTCTCATCTGTCATCTGGGGCTGGTACAATAGGCCAGAAGTGGCCGCAGTACGAGGGACTTAGTCCCACCCCACTAGCAACAATAAAGATAAAGCCCTTAATGTCTTCCTGAATGTAATTTTTATTGTTACTTTGTTCCAAGTTATCATTGTTGTCTTGGTTGAGTTTTTTCATGGTTCTACATGACTACCAAAATAGCAACACAGAATGGGCCTTAATTTTTTTGTTTCTGTCCATTTCCATTCTTTGCACATGGTCATCCTCTTATCCTGTTTGACATTCCATAACTCCAGTAGTCTATTGTGTTACTTAGCACTTTCTGTGCTACAAATGTACATGTTAGCTGAGGGTACAGTGAGTAAGGTTGAGTTACATTGAGTTAATTTAGGTCATATTAATTTAACTTGGGTAAAGTTAGGCAAAGTTAGTTTACATTGTGGTAGGTTACAGACATACATATACAGGTGGTGGACAAAATAATGGAAACACTATGAAATTGAATAGAATTTGTTTGTGTTGGCTACATTGAAAGAACTTCAGCTGGCAACACTGAATACTCCTCTCTTTGTTTAAACTCTGTAGTGATTGTGTTGAGTGAAAGAATTGGGAAATGGGAGACTTGTCTGATTTTGAAAAGGGACAGATTTTTGCTGTGCATTTAGTTGGAGCATTTGCCACAACAACTACCACAGCAGGTTTATTGAGAGTGACATTTTCTAAGGTTATGTTGGCGTACACGAATCATGGGAAGAGGAACAGTGGGAGAAAATCAGCATGAACAGAAAGAGGTCATTGTACATTGAGAAGGATTGTTTTGAAAAATCACAGAACTAATGCAGTACAGGTGACAGCAGAACAGAATATTCATCTTGAGGACCCTGTTTCCACAGGAACCGTCTGATGTGAGCTTCACAAATCCAGCATCCATGGTAAGGCTGCAATTGCTAAACCTCTTATTACTGAAATTAATGCTCAGATACAATCACAATGGTGTCACTTCCATAAAACATGGACACCAGACAACTTGAAACGCTGTGTGATATGGTCAGATAAGCCATCGTTCATGCTGTTCTATACATGAGGAATTGTTTACATTTGGAGAACACCAATGGAAGCCTACAATCTAGAATGCCTAGTTCCAACAGCGAAACATTGGGGAGGTTCTGTGGTGGTGTGGGCAGCAGTATTGTTGTGCAGTATTCTGTTTGTTGCATTCTTACCCTTCATGACCAAATTACTGCAAGAGAATATGTGGACAGGGGGCCACATGGTAGTGTAGTTGGTTGAGGTACTATGCTACAAATGGAAGGTCGCAGGTTCGATTCCCAATGAGGTCATTGGATTTTTTCAATTTACCTAATCCTTCCAGCAGCACTATGGCCCTGGGTTTGAATCAACCTGTAACAGAAATGAGTATCAGGAATCTTCGTGGGAGTAAAGGGCAGCCAGTGTGTAAGGCTTACATCCTTACAGCCATCTGTGATCCAATTGTCTTGAAAATATGGCAGCCTCAACATCTCAACCCTATGGGCCTTTATGGCATGTTACAGGGATAGCTTTACCTTAGCTTTATGTGGATAGGTTGGGTAATGAGGCACATCCCATGGTCCACACGTTATTTCAGAATGACAACGCACTTTACGAGAATGACAACGCCCCCATTCACACAGCTGGAACTGTTGCAGTCATGATTTGAAGAGCGGAAGGGGAACTTCAACATCTTCCTTGGGCAGCACAATCACCATATTTGAACATCATTGAAGCACTGTGGTCAGTTCTGGAGACTAGAGTGAGGGACAGATTCCTACATCCAACATCTCTCAAGTAACCTGAAGATGTTCTTCAAGAAGAATGGTATAAAATTCCACTAGAGACTGTTCAAAACTTGTATGAGTCCATTCCAAGAAAGATTGCAGCTGTACTGAAGGCAAAAGGTGGTCCAACACCACATTAATAAAGAAATTTGTACAGTATTTGTAGTGTCTTTATTATTTTGTTCAGCCCTTGTATGCTCTCTGACACTTCTGTATGTTAAATTAGCTGCAGGAAAAATCCTAATACCAGATGGGTTAATAATATATAATAAATTATTATTTCAGTTCACATTTACCTTTGATAATCCGTAAATTCTGCATTTTAAGGTGTGCTATTTTAACATGAATGAAAACATAAATAGTGCAGCTGCTGTAGCCTGGTGAATTTATTTGGAATGATCTGCTTGTCTGCCTGCATAAGCTGTTGTAAAATAGAAACCAATTTTCTTTTCATTACTTACTTACTTACTTACTTACTCATGGAGCTGAGCCCTTCTTGAGGAGCTGCCAATTCTGCAGCTACTCAATAATTTCCCAGCATTTTATGGAACCCGAAGGTTCATTACTGTGTTCACAAGAGCCCTCCACTGGTCCCTATCCTGAGTGAGATCAATCCAATCAATACCATCCCATCCTATCTCTCTAAGATCCATTTTAATATTGTCCACCCACCTACTCCTTGGTCTTCCCAGTGATCTCTTTCCTTCTGGCTTTCCCACCAATATCCTATGCACATTCCTCATCTCCCCCATTCGTGCTACATGCCCTGCCCACCTCATCCTCCCTGACTTGATCATTCTGATTATACTTGGGAAAGAGTACAAGTTATGAAGCTCTTCATTATGCACTTTTCTCCAACCTCCTGTCACTTCATCTCTCTTCGGTCCAGATATTCTCCTCAACACCCTGTTCTCAAACACCCTCAGTCTATCTTCCTCCCTTAATGTCAGAGACCAAGGTTTACACCCATACAGAACCACAGGCAAAATTAAGCTATTTTAATTTTGTTTTTTTTACAGCCTACTGAGGCGACAGTTAAAATGGAAAGCATATCAGATGAGGAACCAGATTGTATCATCTCACATAGTACAGAACGTGTGTTGGCATTTAAAATCAAAGATAGATGGCATCACTGTCAGAATGCATGGAGACCTGAAGTAAGTTGTAGAATATCCAATTTGTAAATGAACTTACTGATTTTAAAATAATGTTTCATGCACAGTTCATATCTGTGTGATGAATTTGGGGAAACCCATGGAAATGGAGATAATTATGGAAGATAATCCTGTAAAACTCACAGAGTACAGAACCTTATCAGAAAGAACCAAGATTGGGGAAACCCATGGAAATGGAGATAATTATGGAAGATAATCCTGTAAAACTCACAGAGTACAGAACCTTATCAGAAAGAACCAAGATTGGGGAAACCCATGGAAATGGAGATAATTATGGAAGATAATCCTGTGAATCTCGCAGAGTACAGGACCTTATCAAAAAGTATGAGGAGCATTCCATATATAATGCCTCCATATTTTTAAATGAAAACTACAACAGATACAGAAATCATAATAACGCAGTTAAATAGAGCAAAATTTCAGCTACTTATAGTTATTTTTCCACATAATCACCACCATTTGTTATGCACTTTTGCAAGCGATGAACAAGAGCCTGTATGCTGTGCCTGTAAAAGTCTGCGCCGGTAGAGACTATCCACTTTCTTACAGCTGCAATGACAGCATCGTTGTCTGGAAAATGTTGCCCATGTAGCCCATCTTTCATAGGCCCAAAGAGATGGAAGTCTGAAGGTGCTAAATCAGGGCTATAAGGTGGATGTGGTGGGACAGTCCAGCCAAACTTCGCAATGTGCGCAGTGGTCGCCAGACTGGTATGGGGTCTAGCGTTATTGTGTTGCAAGCGAAAGGTTGTCTGCTTCTCTGGCCTGACTTGGGAAATGCGGGCTTTCAGCTTAGTCAGCGTCATCTTGTAGCGTTCAGAATTGACAGTCTCACCAGGCTCCAGGAAATCCAACAAAATCACACCCTGCCTATCCCAAAAGACCAAGCACATCACTTTCCCTGCCGATGGCTGTGTCTTGAACCTCTTTTTTTCTTGGGGAATGCAGATGTTGCCACTCCATGGACTGTCTTTTGGATTCCGGCTCGTACTGGTGACACCACGTCTCATCTCTGATGACGATGCTGTCCAGAAACTTGTCACCTTCAGCCTCAAACTGGTGCAGCAGGTCCTGACAGACTTCCATTCAATGAGTTTAATGGTCCTGTGTAAGCATCCGCGGGACGCACCTGGAACAAACTTTGCGATAATCCAGCTTCCCCAACATCGTTTCCAATGCATTACAGCTGATATTAAGCCATTCACACAGATCTCTGGTCGTTATCTGCCGATCTATATGGATGAGCTGATCAAGGCTCTGTTCATTGTGAGGAGTGGCAGCTGAGCAGGGACGCCCAGAACGTGGCTTATCGTGCACTTCACTGTCGCCACTGTTGAAATGCACTACCCACTGTCTTACTATGCTGACATCCACTGTATCGTCTCCATTCACCTTTCGCAAGTGTCGATGGATGTCAATGGGTGCAATTTGTTCGGCAGTGAGAAATTGAATGACACATCTCTGTTTCGTGCACACTTTTATGTCCTACTCCATTTTGGTAGACTGCTCTGCTGTTGCTATCTGTTGCATCAACCAAACTAATGGTACATTGGCGGGAAGGTTCAACCTTAACTACAACACCAGCATCCAGCTCAGATGTTACATATTAACACAAAAAAATAGGAGGCATTATATATGGAACGCCCTTCATACTAAGATTGGGGAAACCAATGGAAATGGAGGTAATTATGGAAGATAATCCTGTGAAACTCACAGAGTACAGAACCTTATCAAAAAGCAGTAAGATTGATTTTGTGAAATCTGAGACAGCATGCTTAGAGGGATGGAAATTGATTCCCTTTATGTAGCTTCTTCAGCACAAACATACTTCTTGTATCATCCCTGCCAGTTTTGTTTATACAGATAACTGGTCTGGTGCATTGTGTTCACTTGTATCCACAACATGAAATCTTTTGCATTGCATGGTTGTCATAAGAGAGCAGTAATAAACTTCGGGAAGACAAAATTTTGATTAGAGGGGCTGTCTGACTTCTGGAATGTTGATTATCTAAAAATAACTGTATGATTTGTATGAGTGGGCAGGTGCATTGTTATGCAAATTTGTCACCTGCTAGTTACCCACTTTTTGCAGCCATATGATGCACTGCATCATGGAGAAGTTTACACTTTTAGAAATAGAAATGGAAATCAATATTCTGATATGGTTTAATACTCTGATATCAGTGAGAAGTTTGGTGTGGCAGTAACATTCCAGAGTTGCATTTGGCACATGTGTGGCTGGAATCTCAGCTGACACACTGGCTCTCCTGACTAAGGTGTTTCATCAGTTCCCCAGTCCCTCCAGGTAAATCTCATGATAGTTAATCATGATTTTTATCTGTCAGTTCTGGGACATCTGCAGGAAGCGAACTCCTGTATCATGATGATGTGCCTGCTCACATAGCACTGTCAGTCAGTTCTTGGCGAAACGTTTACTTATGACCCTTCCACAATTCTCCTATTCACCTGACCTCACCTATTCTGACGTTTCTATTCCCTAAACTCAAAATTACCCATAAAGGAAGATTTCAGACATTGGAGTACATGAAGAAAGCAGTCTTCTGGGATTTGGCACCATGTAATGTGGTGTTAACTGACGTTTCAGAGGAACGTATCGCCTCCATCTTCAGGGTAGAAGGAAAAATATAAGAAATCAGCAAGCGAAGAGACCGTGAGAACTGGTAAAAGCAGTTCCTCTGAAACGTTGGTTAACACCGCATATACACGGTGCCAAATCCCAGAAGACTGCTTTCTTCATAGTCACCGCCGTGAAAACCTCAAATCTTACATTGGAATACATCATTACTAATGCAACAAGTGACTTTTAGGTGATACCACAAACATCCTTTGAACAGAGCTTCAGAAATGGAATACGGTAGTGGGAGAGGAGCATTGCTGCACAAGACAGACTATTTTGAAGGGAATAATATTTAATATGCTTCAAGAAAAGAAAGATGTTATTTATAGACAAATTTCAGGAACTTTCTGAACAATCCTCATATGTGCACTTCACTGGTGTCTGAATGATTATATTGGTTTTATTCATACTTTGCATTTAATAGTGTCTCCATAATAGGCTCATGCCTGGTGCCTAAACACTAATAGTGTCTCCATAATAGGCTCATGCCTGGTGCCTAAACACAAATTGTGATTTTCTTGAAAATGTCTTCAATGATCTGGATTAAATTTAAGTAGTTTATGGAGACCATCTCTCTAAATATAACTGAATAGGTGATATCTTCAGAAAATTAATAGTATTGTCACATGTTTGGGTGACTTGAGACGTGGGTTTGGATTGGTAATTGGATTTATTAACAACCTACAGGTTGTAACTACAAATAATTATTGCATTCTTGCTGATTTACACAATTTACAATCACTCCTCACTAATCTTCTTAGTCTGTTTCTGCTGGTCTTCACTGTCCACTTCCTGGCAATGGATTTATAACATGGGAACTATAAAAGTCTCACTAAATTACACACTCCCAATTCCACTGCACTAGAGCATGCATAAAGTTAACTCTTCTTCTAATACAAACTTCCCGTGTCTGTCTCCTACTGAGAACTGTTCTGTAGAGCTCATGATCTTCAAGATAACTCCTCTGCATGAACTCCATGGAAAACACCGTCTCCCATTGTGGACGCATGTTTACCACTGCATTGCCTGGCAATGTGCTTTTGCTCATTGTGGACTGCATAGGAAACACAGTTTCCCTTCTGTTGTTGTGGTTTGTTTACCAAGCCATTGCTCAGCAGTGCAGTGATCAAATCCGTTACAGTATGCCCTCTCGCAGGCCAAAAGTGAAATGTAAATTTTCTTGTAAATGGCTTGACCACTTTTGATTAAATTCTAATTGTGTATAGAAGTAATGGACCCAAATTATATTTTATAGACTAAAATATAATACAAAGGGATAATGTTCATTGATCTCAGTGTAATATGATGTGAAGATGCGAACTTGATTCATCTTTCTCAGGTTAGGGTGAACTCAGTAATGAGCTTTTGGGTTCCCTAGAGGGCAGGAGATTTCTTGATAAGCTGTTACTAGCTGAGTGATTATCAGTTTTTATGAGTTACTCTGCTCCATGTAGTTGGTTATTCAGTCTTGAAGATTATATATCCTTTATACTTTTCTGAGCAACAAGTGAAGTATGCTTGCCTTTATATGCATATGATGTTCATACTTAGATGTTCTTCATGCAGAACATGTCAGACTCGCAAGATACAGAGACTTCAATGAGCAGTGAAGCAGTTTCTGCGTCAGATCATTTTGCATTTGAGTCTGCATACATTAAGAAGGAAGACATCAATTTGGAGAGTGATGATGAGGTAAGTTGCTGGTAGATATTGGTAGGTAGATAGCTTTAGTTCAACCCATCCTCGGTAGTGATAGTTGTCTTGCAGGATCTTAGGTGCTGCACCTGTCACTAGTGCTGCAAGTGAAGTTTGTTAGTTGGGACTAATCACATTGGTCTACAACTCTCCTTCCAGAGATGAAGGATGATTATATCTGTTCCAGATGTGTGAGTTGGTACAAGTTTAAGTTATAAGATACAGAGTTTTAGTTAGTGTTAATTGTAATGATATATATTTGGTACGTACTGCAGTTGGTTTGCCTTATTTTGTATGTTTTTTCACTGGCATATATGGATACTTTTGCCAGGGACTGGCTGAAAATACACAATAAACAATGCTATGCATCAAGCTGTGAATGTGTTTAGGTGATCTTGGAAAGTTGATCTTTTTTTGTAATTATTATAGTATAAATTTAGGATATTCTAAAATTACATTTCTTATTTTGAAGTTATATGAGGTAATTATTAAAGTGATCAAATCGAGGAAGATGGATGAATGGGGCATATGACACAAGTGGGAGAGATAAGAAATGCATATAGAATCTTGGTTAGAAAACTTGAAGGGAGCAGACCTTTTGGAGACATAGCAATAGGTAGATGGACAGTATTAAAATGGTTCTTAAAGAAACAGATTATGATGTTGTGGACTGAATTTATGACTCAGCATAGGGTGCTGTGGTGGGCTCCTATGAATGTGATAATGGCCATCTGATTCCATAATTAGGAACAATTACTCAAAGAACTCTTACTTTCTTTATGATTAAGTTTACAGTGGAACTATGTGTTCTAGTCTCCTCTTCCAGAATTTGTTTATATTTTTGTACATTTTCCCTCAGAATCTGTTGATTCATTCAGTCATTCAATTTGTTCCCCTCTGTATGTGCATATGTATGAGACAAATGTGATTCCAGTGTGAGAGTTAAGACAACCCTTGTTCATATTTCATTTATTTGATTTTAGTTATCTTTTCACAGGACAGCTCAAATTCTGAAGCTTCAGATAATAAAGTGCATGTTAAGAAGCAACGAAGAAAGAGGGTGAGTTTTCAGCAAGTTCCCCCTCCACCCTCTTTTTTCTTCTTTTTCTTCCTAAAATTGTACCAGCTTTCACATGTCTTGGCTGATTACCTTGGTTGCATGGTAGCAAGTATTGTCATGTGTTCAGCTAAACCAGTAAGCTTTAGTCAGTCTTGACTGTTGAAAGCCTGTTTCATAATGTTGATTTCTGTTCATCTCTTCATAAAATTATAAAGTGTTTCTTTGAAGTAGCTTTTGGAGTATTGGTCTTAATCATATTCTATTGCAGTTCTGAAAATGGAAGTCTAAGAATGCAAGTGTTGAGTTTGCATAAACGAGTCAACATTTATTTGGGTATTTTAAGCAGGAATAGTACTGGATCTGCAGCTTAGTAACTCTTTCTTAACACATCCTTCAAGCTCTGTCTCTCATAGCACAACCTTACATGAATGCTGTTAAAATAAAACATATGTAATATTTACTGGTTTCTGTGTCTGTACGGATACATAACAGATTTGGAGGAGACCCAAAATTTCCTGTTTCCTTTATCAACTAATGAAATATGAAGTCCTGTGAATTGTTGAGTTTAGACTTCAGAATGGGAGGGGATGTGTATTGTAACATGTAGACCTGTTACTGGGTAACATCTTTGAAACAAACAATGAAACAACAGATTGTTAATAAGCAAGTGTATGCAGCTGTTACTGAGTAACATCTTTGCAAACAAACATGTTCTCTTGGAAATGACTGGAGTGCAACAATAAACAGTGTGTTCTACACAATCTGTGCCAAGGGTTTATCAATGGGACAGGTTTAGAAGTTAGTCAGTTGTAAGGGAGTCTGTGAAGAGAAGACTTTGTTGGTGCAGTTGGAAGCTGAAGAATCTCCATTGTTAAGATCCATTACTGGGAAATGACAGCAGACTGAAAAGACTTAGTGTGTGCTGTAGTGATTTGCAAATCATGGAAATTGGCGCTAGTATTATAGTTACTTGTAGTTATGACCTGTAAGTGGTCAGTAAATCCAGTTTCCAATCCAAATCCCATCTTTAGTCACCCATAATCATGACAGTATATTATCTAAATTGGCAGGAATTTGATGGAAAGGTATGTGGTTTCCTACTGTGGTGTGTAACTAGGGGTAGGTTTTTGATGTTCACAAGTTATGTTTTGCATAGGACAGATTAGGTATTTCATAAATCAGTCATGGATGAATCTGGAAATTCTGTCATTGGGTTTGTTACTTGTTTATAAAATTATAACCTTCAGAGTATACAGTTTGTCATCAGACACACTGTACCCACACATGATCCTGTAGCTCTAGGGTGATGACTAATCACAGCAGGATGATGCAGCAGAAAGAATGATAATTAGGAAGCGCGCCACTTGGCAGCACAACTTACTCGACATTGCTGAGACGTCGAGTTGGCGCGCTATATCAGAAGTTCCGAAACTTTCTGAACAGACCATGTATGAGCTGTACTTTTTGGCAGGCCACACTGAGGAACCAGGCTTGCTTCTAATGAAGTGCCAATATCATCAAATTGTTCCTCATTTGTACATGTCTTTTATTTTAGTACAACATCAACCCATAGAGTGCAATTTTGTTATGATATTGTAAATCGTTGCTTTATATAACACTGTACTGTCAGGATATTTTGTGTGAAACTTTCTGCAATACTTTCTCCATGAAGAATGCTGTACAGAGGAACTGTGTATGAATAATTTCTCTTCAACGTTATAGTTCGTTTTTGAACACTGTGTTCCATAATACTGAACTGTATTTGTGTGTATCTCAGACAGGTAACCGTGCTAAACATCAGTGTTATCTATATAAATCACCAAACTCTGGGTGACAAAGCGATGGTGAAGCAACCGGCAGTGGACAGGCATGAGCAAAAACATTTCTAGCTGACCAGTCTAGGATACATTGGATTCTCTGTAGAATAATATGATTTGATCATCAGAAAGTTGTTAGGTTACATTTTACAATAATTTCTGATACTCTTGCTCCAGTAGGAAATTCAGACACATTCAGTTATCTCTTTGCACATGAGATAACTTACAGAGGAGCTGTGTAAATGCCATTATTCTGGAGTCTTCGATTTAAATTATAAGTACAAGTTGTTGACCGCCTCTGTGGTCTAGTGGTCAGAGTTCCTGTCTACATATCCATAGTTCCCGCATTCGATTTCTGGCGCTACCAGATTTTCTAAGAAGTAGTGGGTTTGGAACGGGATCCACTCAGCCTTGTGAGGATAATTGAGGAGCTATTTCAAGGAAATAGTGGCTCCGGTCTAGAAAATCGAGATTAACGGCTGTTGGGATCCATTTCACTGCCCATGTGACACCCTCTATCTCCAAAAGTTGGCACTAACTTTGCCGACAAGCGGCAGTCACTCGATCATTATAGTTTGCTTGTGGACTACAGGCCATGGAGTTTGCTTGGAATACAAGTTGTTATTAATAACCAGTACTGTGGTAGAAGAACCTGAAGGTTCAATGCCACAAATATCAAAGCCTCTTATTGGAGAGAGTCTTGAACAATTTCAGTCCCCATCCCCAGTCCTCATAGTCTACTTCCCTTCTGTCTATTATAATATTATTTTCCCTTCTCAATCTTCCAAGTGGCCATTTTCCATGAGGTTTCTCCAGCATGTGTCTGCTTGCGTCTGTGTCTGCCTTAACCTTAGCACATGCCCAGCCTATTGTAACTTCTTGTGTAACTGTCGCTGCAACTCCTGGTCCCTGTCAGTGTGCTAGCTGTGTGATACTGCAGCTCTTCTGTTTGGACATTATCCTTTAGTTTTGGTTTAGTATGATGCATGATGCTTCAGCTGGCATGAGATATGTATCTCAGAGTTTGACACATGTAGTTATGTAGCAATTGTAGAGGGTCAGGTGACACTGGTTTGTTGTAGTGGTAGTTCATATAAATAAAACAAGAATAGATAATGGTTATTAATATGTCAGTAGTTTACTGCTGAGGTCACAGACTTCTGCTATACTCTTGAGTAGTTTTAATTACATACAGGAAATTCACAGTAAAGGTAAAAGGTAAAGTTGTCCCTATGCTTAACTAATTAAATACTCTGCCATGAAGGAGTATGGAGGAGTGGATGTATAGATCCACATTTTCTTGACCTTGGCACTAGCTGGAGGTGAGTGGTCAGCTTCACACCCCTGCTGCTTTATCCCCGGGGAAAGAGCTCCCATACTCACTAGATAGGAGGCTGGGTGGGCCCCAGAGCTGGTCTGGATGACGTGGAGAAGAGAAAATTCTTGACCCTACTGGGACTCTAACTCTGACCCCTCCGTCATCCAGCTCATAGCCAGTAGCTGTACCGACTGAGCTGTTCTCACATTGATTTACCACTCTACAGAACACAGTTTTATTGTTGTAAGTTTTGGTGTACATTCTAATTAATAATGTGCTCTGCTTTGCTTGGCTGTTGCTACTTTATTTTTTCATGGCTTCTTGAATCTGAAAAAAAATTAGTATGTGAGGTGGCCAAACTGAACTGCTGATCTTCTTGATTCAGCAGTTAACTGGTGATCTTAATAGCATTTAAAGTTGAAGTAAACACTCAGCCAAACTTCTTAATCATGCCATCAGCTATGTCAGGTACTGTTATTAACAACCTGGAATTTGAACTACAGCCATCCAATGTGCATCTCACACAGCCAATTACCTTGGATTTCACTGTCCTAACAAAAGAAGTTTATCCATTTAAAGCAGAAAGGTCTTCATTCCATAATATCCTAAACTGGTCACTTAATTAATCCTTGTTAGGTCCAGATATTCTCCTGTGTATCTTATTTTCAGTCACATGTAATTTCTGTTCTTTCCTCAAGCTAAGATACCACAGTTCACACATATTCAAAACAAGGAGTGAAATTACTGTTTTGTATATCTGATCTTAGGTAAGATTGTCCCTTTGTTCAATGAATTAAGCACTATGCCATGAAGGCATATGGGCGGGTGGATGTATTTTCTTGACCTTGGCACTAGACAGAGGTGAGTGGTCAGCTTCACACCCCTACCACTTTACTCCTGGGGAAAGAGCCCCCAGTACCCATTGGATAGGAGGTTGGGTGGACCCCAGAGCCGGTCTTAACGATTTGGAGAAGAGAAAATTCTCGACCCTATCAGGACTCAAACACTGACCCCTCAGTCGTCCAGCTCGTAGCCAGTACCTATAAAGTTTTGAATCTGAACAAGCATTTTCATAATTTATTCTTCCTCTCATCTAATTGTGAATATCGTTTCTGTGAAATTTGAAGTTCTCATGGCAGTGAGCATTAAAATTGCAATCTGTGATGTGAGGCCATGTAGTTTGGTAGGTTTTTTTTTTTTTAGTAGGGTGGGACTAAGCCCCTTGTGCTGCGGCCACTTCTGGTCTATTGTACCAGCCCCAGATGATAGGTGAGGGTGATTGTGGAGCAATTGGTGAAAGGAAGATTGGCAGGGGAAAGCAAAGTACTTGGAGAAAACCTGCCCCAGCGCCACTTTGTCCTCTTCCAGCTGCACTATGGCCCTGGTGGGATGGAACCTGGGCTACCGCACTGGGAAGCCAGCAACTAACCACTTGAGCTATGGTGCAGAGTTTGGTAGGTAGGTACTCACATATTGGAGGGACCCAGAAGACTAATTTTAATGCTCTTCACCGTGAGAACCTCAAATCTCATATAGCAATATTATGTTTAAGAAGACACATAGGAAACATGCTTTGTGTTGTGTTGTTACTGGTAGTGCTAGTGGGGCAGCAGTTGCAATGTTGATGGTGATGATGGTGCCTCTTTTGGTTATAGTAACAGGAGTATTTTCACAGTGAATAGAACTTGTCAGGTACAGATTCTGTCAACAGTGAATGTGTTGGCTATATCATCACAGGTTCACTATCACCACATTTTTCAATCTCATTTGAACACCATGGTGATATATCGAATCTGGTGCTTCAAATTACTTTTTTATACATAATTTAATAATTTACTGGACAAAATATATTAAGGAGCAGAAACTCAATGGCATCAAAAAGTATGTTCAGAGATATGGTTAAGTCATGAAGAATCCAACAGAAAATTATACATAATAGCCTTTTATGAACTGATATATTATGAATTTGTGTTTAAATGTCAGAAATAATGTATGCAAGATGTATGGAGCAGTGACACACTTAATGAATAACAGGTTTTCCTCAGAAATGCTGTTTTTTTTATACTTTTTCCATCATCTGGTATTCTAGAAAATAGAAGCGTTTTGTATACTGGTTCTGTTTGCATCCTCAAATGAGGGGAAGGACTCCTACCTAGTTTGGTCCCTTAGAAGGAGCTAAGGTCAATCACTGGTCTCCCCCCCCCCCACTTGAGGATGGAAACAGATCCAGTTTCCAAAACGTCTTCTATTTTCTAGAATACCAGACAATGAAAAATGCCCCCAAATCTAGTAATTCTGAGAGTTATATGCCATCATCAGAACCCTTTAGAATCTGTAAGTTTTTCTGTATTGTCAGTTTTAATGGGCTGTTTCTGTTTCCAAGGAAATTTATGGTGTTTATAAAATCACAAGTGTTGACAGTGTAAAATTTTAATACTGTATTCATATTGCTTCAGGAAGGTATTTAGAAATGAAACCTTTTATATTTTAGCAACCTGCTGCACATCACACAGTATCAAATGTTACTTGTTCCACCATCTCATGTGCAACATGTCTTTCTGTAGAACTTATTAAAGGTTTATTCACTTTAAAAGTTTTGCATGTCATATAACTTTTAACTTTTTAAAAGTTTTTCACCACATGTTTAGACCAATATGGTCATCATCAGGTGTTTGAACTGCTGTGCTTCTGTTATCGTGGCTTCGGTTATTCATTTTGTAATGTATGGTCCCATCTATGTGCATGTGTATCTGTAACTTGTATAAATATCTTCTATTAGAATTTATGTGTATGATGTGTGTTAAGTACAGTATGATTACTTGTTTATGTACTTACTCCAAGTGATGCGTTGTTCTTCCTGTTGTGTTGTGCTATGTGTCTTTTTTTTTACAAATGCTTGCTGAGCTGGATTGATTCCATCTTTTATAATGTGTATGTGTCACTGTGTGGTGTTTAATTCTTGTAATATTTCATATATTTGGGCACGCAGTAGCGTAGTTGGTTGAGGGGAAGGTCGTGGGTTCAAGTCCCCATGAGGTCATTGGAATTTTTCAATTGACCTAATTCTTCCAGCTGCACTATGGCCCTGGGGTCGACTCAGCCTCTTAACAGAAATGAGTACCAGGAATTACTTAAATAATTTCCCTGGGGAGTAAAGTGCAGCCGGTGCATAAGGCTGACAACCTTACACATCTTTGAGCTGATTGTTTAGATAATGTGGAACCCTCAGCGTCTCACAACCCTATGGGCCTTCACGGCCTGGTACAGGGATAGCTTTACTTTTACTTTTTTACTTCATATATTGGGTTATAGATGTTAATATGTGTGTCATTCAGCAAGCATTCATAAAAAGACATATCACAACATGACAGGAAGAACAATCCATCACTTGTAGTAAGTACACAAACAAGTAATCATATGATACATTAACACACATCATATACATAAATTCTAATAGAAGATATTTATACATGTTACAGATACACATGCACATAGAGGAAACCATACATTAAAAAATTAATAACAAAAGCTATGATAATAGGAGCACAGTAGTCTCCTCAACTATAATTTTAAACACCTATGATGACCATGTTGGCCGAAACACGTAGTGAAAAACTTTTGAAAAAAGTTATATGATGTGCAAAATTTTTAAAGTGAATAACCCTTATCAAGTTTTATAGAAAGATGTGTTGCATGTGAGACAGTGGAACCAGTAACATTTGATACTGTTTAACAAGCTTTGCCCAAAATCAAGAGCTTGATCAATCAGTTTAGGAACTCAGCATATGCCAATTTTTTAAATATTGATATGTTGTGATTTTACACCATTTCTCCAGTAATAATTATGCAGAACAAATTTGAGAAATGAAATATTTTGTAAGTGTCGTTAGGATAAGGTAATGTATGCATGAAACTCTCTTCTGAAGATATTGTCACATGATGTCTGAAGGAAGTAATTTCATAAGCAGCACCTGTTTAAATTTGTGAAATCTGCAACAAATCTTGAAGATTGTGGTATGCAAGCAGTGTTCACGGTTCTTTTTCTTTTTTTTTTCTTTTTGTAGCTGTAACTAGAATAAGAAGAGAGATAAAGGAAGAACATTTTTTGTTGCAGGTGGCACAATATATATTTTGAATGCCAAGTTTCTGTGCTTTTTCATACCAGCTTAAATTTCAGACTTATAGTTTAAAAGTCATATGACATAGGTGAGGGTGAATTTAAAAATATGGCAGCAGTTTACTTTGTTTTTGACATTGCATTTTGGTAAATACAAAAAAATGTAGTTTGCAGTGAAAGGACATAATCAATACCTAACTGTAACCAGCTTGTACATTACAGAAGAATTTGTAGAGAACATCAGTTTTTATAATACCTCATTTGTGCGTAGAAGTTCATTTAATTTTGTTTCCAGGTTTTTCAACCCTGGAAGAAGTATTTTATTTATAGTTCATTTAACAATGATGTTGGCAACTCAGACTTATTCACGATTGTCTAATCGTTTAACACACTGTGTAGTTTAGATAGGAAGTTGTTATAGTGACAGGCTATGGGCTGGATGGCTGGAATTTGATTCCCAGCAAGGGCAAGGATTTTCTCTTCTCCATAATGTCCAGACAAGCTCTGGGGACCACCCAGCTCCCTATGCAGTGGGTACTCAAGGTAATTTCCCCAGGGCCCAATGACAAGAATGGTAGAGCTGTACCTCCACTTCCCCATATACCTTCATGGCATGGTGCTTAATTAATTAAGCACGTGGAACACTTTACCTTTACTTTGTAGTGTAGATAGGTTTACATGCAGAGGATTAGTTCTAACAGCATTGTACTTTTTGCATGTGGTTGAAGAAAATATGAAGTTCTTCATGTTAGAAAACTTGAGAATATGTCACAATTGCTCCTGTTACAGTGAATGAACTGCCAAAATAAAATCAACATGATATTCCTTCATCAGTCATCTATTATAATAGATGCAATAATTCCATGAAAAATAATTATTTTTCATGGAATGATTAATATGCAGTAGTATTTGATGTGTAGTACTGTTGTTTAGGTCATGGCTCACTTATTTAAAATATGTTACTAGTGTTATTTTTTCAGATAATTTTTTTCATTTGAGGTTAAATGAAATACTTTTACTTTTCTGCAGGTATAAAGGTTAAGAAAAATAAAGCTTGTGTATGTAACTCTGGTAATTATTGCAAGGGAAAAATACAGTTATTTCCCTCCACTTCAAATTTAAAAGGGAAAATGATTTGAATATGTTTTGTACATATATAAGGGAACTTAATACTTTTATGGCTTTCCAGAGCTTCAACATATAGGGATCATATGGGCTATAATCAACTCCTTTCAAACCCTACTTATTTGCCATTTTTTATCACCTTCCTATGTCACTCACTGCTATATAATCTGTGTGGTTGAAAAACCTCATTAAATGTCATAAGAATCAGCCAGTGTCTTTATTATATACTTGTTTCAATATGATGATGGTCTTTATGTGTATTCCACTCAGGCCTTTTATACACATACTTTAATTGTTGCCAGTTTATTGATTTAGATATAACCCACCAATTACTATTAATTCCATGACAGATTTGTCACAAGAAAGGGGAGACAGAAGAAGAGCGGAAACAAAGATTAGAAAAACAAAGGTCATACTATTTCAAGCGGAGGGTACATGAAACCCAGGCTCAACGAGAGGAACGTTTAAGAAAAATAAAGGAAAATGCAAAAAAACGAAGACTTAAGGAGACTGAAGACGAACGAGCTCTTCGTTTGAAAGAAAAACGAACATATGAAACACAGCGATTAGAAAATGAATCTCCTGAGAAACGAGCATTGCGTTTGGAGAAACAGCGATTATATCAAGCACAGCGTGTAAAACATGAAACACCTGAGGAACGAGCACAGCGTTTGGAAAATAAACGGTTATCATATCAAAGACGGCAGTTAATTAAAAACAGTCTGTTGCAATAAGGTGAGTGAATTGTTAAAATCTTATTTAAAGAACACACAGTCTGGAGTAACAAGCAAAGAAATCAGTAATGTTGAACTTCTGGACTAGAGCACTATTTAGAAAAAGAAATGTGCAAATAGGACAAAGTTATTGTAAACGTAACACCTGAAAATCAAGCATTCTGTTTGAGCAAGGTGAGAAGGAGAACCGTGAGTGCACCATCAACTGAAATATGTTTAAAGATAAATTATCTCAGATGTTACTTAGACACATCTCGAACTGCAGAACTGTAATGGAAGGACATTACTTGTACTCATGTAACTCAGTTTACAGTTTATTATTTAGTGTTTAAAAACTTGATGTTTATTTGATATATGAAAGCTGTCATCTATTCCCCATCTCTATTTTACTTTTACTCTGCTATGTAAAGGTCATCATGTAAACTTTTTATTCTGTCATATGTTAGTTACAGATGAGATAGATGTTTTTGTATGCATGGTTAAAAAAACTTGTATATTTGAATGTAAGTGGAAATTAATATACCAGATGATGAAGTAAGTTGATGGGTCAATATATTATAGACAGTGTCACGTAACTTCGAACAAGGCCCCACATTCATAGTCAAATCCCGCGCATAGCTTGTGGTGGGAGGAGTTTCTTAACACTCGTTCTTCCACTGGCCGCCTGTCACTTCTGACACCCTCCACCCCCCTGTCTGAAATTTTTCTTCTGTGCATTCAAGGTTACTCTTGGCCTTGTTCAAAGTTACATGACACTTGCTATATACATATATGAAATAATGATAGAAAAATGTTATACATTGAACTCCTGATCACCTAAGCTTACAATGGGGATAAGATGCACAAAAAATCGAAAACTTAGGATAATTCATGATATTTTGTTTTGTATTTTTATAACATGTCACAAATTGCTTCACTTCTTATGTTCTAGGTCCATTAAAGTGATATTATTTTGAACAATATTTCATAGTTTTCTTTGTTCTTGTGAGTTGTTTTGACTTCTCATGGCAGTTTGAATCTTTCTTGACACTGTAGTATTACTGTTATAGCCCCTCACCGGTCCATGTGCTCTAGAAAAGTATCAAGATACCGTACTGCTGTGCCCTCATTAAAGTGATCACGCTTTCCTTCATTACTCTTATCCTCCTCATTCTCTTCCACATCCCTTTGTATTGTGGCTGCACTGATACTATCTGCATCAGTCATGTAATGAAATTTAGGTTCACACACATTACTTTGCAGGCATTCTTCAAAGTTTTCTTTGGTGATGTTTTAAAATAATTTTAAAACATTCACTGAATCAGTAATTTAGACTCTTTATTCTTCCATAGAGAAACCCTGAAAACCATCAGCCCCTACATCTGGAAGAAGTTTTCTCCATATCAAAAAAGTGTTACTGGTTCCACAGAAGACCACACAAGAATCACACTGATGTATGTAGTACTGTCAGAATATTTTTCCAAAATATTATGAGACAAGATGTGAGAAGGCTAGCCTGGTAGTGTTGTTTCATTCGTACACTTACATTTTGATCTATGGGTTGTATTGTGGTTGTGACATTGAGGAGCAAAAGCTTTACAGTGATGAGACTATTGTCTGAAGACAGTGCTGTCAGATGATATGCATTGTCTAGCAGTAAAACTGAAATATTTTCTCTTTCAGGAAATGCCAAACTTCTGGAATAAACTTTTTATTGAATCAGTTTTCAAAAATACCTTTATCTCTGTGTTCCTTGTAATAATGAACATAAAGGCCATTTACTGCAGTGGCTTCAAATGATTATGGCTTTATTGCTTTGCTAGTCATTACAGGTTTGAAGAGTACTGTCTTGTGGGATAAAATACAGTTAGTCTGTTAAAACTCAACCGATGTTATGGAGAACATATCACCTCCATCTCGAGGGTCGAAGAATAAACCGAGCAGGAAACCAGCGTGAAAGCACAGCTCTACTTGCCACCTGCTTTTGTGCTGGTTCTTCCTAGATGTGTTCTTGAACCCTCAAGAAGGAGGTGATAAGTTCCTCCAAAATGTTGGTTGAGTTTCATTGGGCCAAGCAGCATCCCAGAAGATAGTACTGTTCATAACCGCCAATGTGAGAACCGCAAACTCTACACTACAAGTTTCATTTTGTATTTTCTGGATGCGTTTGCATAATACCTGATCAAAATATACTCCATAAATGACTTACACATGGGTGTTTTTCTTTCAAAAACAATGGTTCTTGTAGAAAACCTTCCAGTATAATCCAGATGTGTCAGCATTGTAAATCAGAGTTGTTCTGATACAAATTTCCTCTACTAGCACAACCCATCTTCCTGCTACAGCTCTGGATGATATTCAGTGCATCATTACACGTGAATACAAAGACATTTGGAGCAGTATCATCCCCTTCCCTCACCTCCATTATTATTGTTAGACTATCTTTCCCTTTCCTTCTCCAGCCTCCCCACACTTGCTGTTAAAAATGAAAGAATGATGGAAGCGTAGTTCAGATTCATCTGCTTTTGTACAAATTTGTAATTGTATAGACCCGATTAATCATGCATGCACTCATTGATAGTGGGACAGCGTGCAAACTGGATAATACTTGGTTTAATAGTTGGGAGTTGCTTGTATTAAACTGTATACCAGGCACATGCTTCAAATATTGAATCATATTTGAACCACTGCACTGCATACAGGCATATTATATCAATGCATACTGATTTTTGCCATGACCAAATTGGGTCATAAACACTTCAGTTACATATTTTAAGAAATGGGTTGCATCTGTAACAAGCAACATGTAAAGGAGCGATTTACATGAACACTGAAGGAAAATGTCATGTACTGTCACTATATCAATTATACGTGTCATACCCCATTTGCATAATTGTGTATCGTAGGAATAGCAGTGTTCATCAAGAATTTGCTTACCCACACATTTGCTGATGTATGGTGGATACGTAATCATTCATTTTCGTTATTTGGTTAGATATTACCTTAAAGCAGACAGTGAACACTTTCTCCTCACCATTCATAATCATACAGTGATTGGGGCAAGAAACTGACATTGATTCCAGGCAAGGGGATGGACATTTCCTTTCCCACCATGTCCTTACCAGCTCACCCAGATTTCTGCCCACTGTGAACAGAGTTCTTTCTCAGAGCGTGAAGCTTCTTACTCATTTTCAGATTAGTGGTGTACGGAGTTTCATCTTACCCATCATACACCTTCAAAGTGTGGTGTCAGAGCAGAGGGTCAAACTTTCCTTTATTTTCATTTTATTTTACAAAATTTTGGTAAGTGATTCACCTTCATAAAATTACATAAGAAACAGCTGTGGCAGCTTAAGCACTGAATCCAAGACAGTTGATAAACTATATGTATTGTGTTGTTACATTGTCATAAAGATCTGTTAAACTTTCCCATTAGATAGAATTTTTCTTTATTTCTTTAGATGTATGGTAGCACAAAAAGTGGAACCATATATATAAAAGTCAGAATTACTTTTGACTTTGTCCTTTGTTCAGTATTCTGAAAACCAGAGAATACAACCTTTTGGAAACTGGATCTATTTCCATCCTCAGGTGAAGTGGGAGACACCTACTCTGTTCAGTTCCTTAGAGCTAGCCTCAGTCACTGAGTAACCCATTGGCTTCAGTAAAAAGTAAGCAAAGCTATTCCTGTAACAGGCCTTGAGGGTCCCGCATTATCCAGACAGTTTGCTCAAAAATGGCAGTAAAGTTGTCAGCCTTATGCCCCTTACTTCCCAGGAATAAAGCTATAATATAGCTATTTAATTACCTGAGACCAGGCTAATTTGGAAGGAGATAACAGGAAAATATGGAATAAAAATTGTGATAAAGCACGCACATTCGTGGAACTAGTATAGAAAGGGAGATAGGAATTTATTATACAAACCTAGCCAACAAAACCAAGTTGATGAACACCAATGCATAGAAAAAATGGAAACTTTGTTAAGACATGTAGTGCCATCTGTGAAGTAAAATATGAACACTTGAGACCAAAAACTTATGAAGAATCTGTCAAGTCATACAGATCTTCCCTGATTGCTGATTACCTCATTGCTAATAAGGGGTATCCAGATGGGAGAAATGTCCAGACTGGGTTCGCTGGTCGGATCTGAATTAGCCTGGTCTCAGGTAATTAAGCAGTTGTAGTGAATCTGACAGGGATTTCCAGAGATTTGGGTTAGCTCTTTCTAAGGGACCTGACAGAGTAGGTGTCCCCCCCCCCACCTAAGGATGGAAACAGATCCAGTTTCCAAAACATGTTTTCTAGTTCATGGAATACTGGACGATGGACAGAGTTCAAAAACCCAGTAATTCTGAGAATTATACATCACTGTCAGAACCCTTTAGAATCTACTTGTATGTGAAAGTCTTGATGAGCACATTTAATAAGTAATAGTATTTTAGCTTTTAACAAATAGTGTCATGATACATTATTACACTAGGTATGGAGACTGGAGCTCTTATTAATACATAGTTGATCTTTTGGGTGAATTTGAGGTAGAATTTTATTTCAGTTATCGATTCTAGCTATAGGTATATTTCTCGAACTTTCTTTTTAATAATCCTACTTCTATTTAGATATGATGAAACAAGTATTGTATAGAGAAACAAAACTATTAGAAATTTCAAGAGTTAGCAAACATTTGTAATGGTCATAATTTTAGTTGTAGCATATTATTGTGTCTTATTACTTTCATTTTCTTTAATCCTTTCATTCATATACCTAAGGTTATTAATCAAAGTAATTATAATGGTTACACATTTCAGTGACTCATAAGTCTTAGGATTAACCATTACAAAAACTTATGTTATAACCTTTAACTTTTGCATCCCGTTGTTTTTTATATTAAGTTATCAGCAGAACTGTGTTTTACCTCTTTAGGAATTATCCATACAAGTTAGTTTGGCGTTTAATATTAATTTAAAGTTCATTCCACTACATGTTTCGACATGTATTGGCCATCTTGAGATTGTGTAATGTCTGACACAACTGGTGACTTGGTATTGCTCTTTATGATGTGTTATTGAAAACGTGTATCCAGTTTTTAACAAGTTGCATAGTTTTTTATTTTATTTTGTGATCACATGTGTAGGTGGTAAAAGCAAAAAATGATGTAAAGGAAGATTCCATGAAGTTGTACTGATAGTTCCTAAATTATAAAATATAGTTTTACTGATGACTTACATTATACAATTTTCAGTGAGTATTTGTAAAAAAACATAATGTTAGCATGTTTCTTCCTCCTGTATGGCATGGCATGACATGCAGTGTGTTCCAAGGCTTCTCAGTTTTCTGAGTTTTGGAATCTTCATAGACATTTGGTAGGATTCTTTGGATAGGTGATTGACCCATCCCAAGTCCTCTATGTACATAGGACAAAACAGACACAAAGAATGTAGATATACATCCATTTCCTCTGAGTGGGATTCAATCCCATGATCCCAGTATTGCGTGGTGGGAGATAGTACATCCCTTAGACTGGGGAGATGCTGCTGTTGGTAAAATGTGAGCATTACAGTGTATAAATAACATGTGATGTGTGTGTACTTTTCAAACGGTGGATCCATCCACTTTAAACATTTACTTGTATTGTTACAAGAAAACGGTTTTGTTTTATAAAGATACTGCCATAACATAGTAAAGTGCCAGAACTGATGGTCCTTTGAAAATTAGAAACATTCTGGGTGCATTTCAGTTTCAGTGCATCAGAAATACTATATTCATCAAATGGGATTCACTAACAGTACAGTGTGCCAAGAGCACGTCAATGCAATTTGGAAGATAAATCCAATGTGGGATATATGCAACACTAGTGCAAACCAGTCATGTGTACAGCAGTCTTATGTAACATATAGGTATTGCAAATTGTTAAATAGGGATCACAGTTAAGTATAATTTGATAGAGTTAATTTTCCCAATATGTCTGTATTAAAACAGAGTGCAAATCACCATCTGAGTATATGTAGTTAATTTTCTTAAATTAACCAGATGAATTTGCAACACGGGTATTTTAAATTTTGTATTTTTCAAATCTTAATAGTTAAGTTTCACTTTAATATGATATGCCCCCAGAAGATGGTCTTGTATAACTGAAACATGTCAGGGTTTTAACAGCATGTAATCAGTATAAGTAAATAAACTATATATGCTTGGAAAGTGGCCTCCGTAGTCTAGGGGTAACGTTCCCACCTCATGACTCAAGGTACGCGGGTTGAAACCTGGCGGAGGTTGTGGAATTTTTAAGGGGGGAAAAATTCAGGGAACAAGTCCTCCGGTAGGGACTTTAAGCCGTGGGTCCCGTGTCGTAGATATATGGCACGTAAAAGATCCTCGTGTCTCTAGGACACCTCTGAGCAAAATTAGGCAAAGTTTCCCACCCAAGTAGTTTCCAGTTCCTCTGGTAGATGGGGAAGTATCGGAGACCACTGTCAGAGAGGGCCGACCTCGCTGGCAGAACGGGGCTGATAGCGAGCACCAGTACTGGAAGGGCATGGTGACTGGTAGAATATTAAAGGTGGACGCACAGTAGATTAATAACTAGTCGCAGTGCATGGGGAAACCCACCCCCTCCAATAATAATAATAATAATAGTATATGCTTGGATGGTGATTTACATCTTGTTCAAACAAATGTGATGGAGAAATATCATGATACCTATGTTGATGCCATTCAGTTTATGACATAATTAAGATTCGCAGGAATACAGGTGGTGGCACAAAGGATTGTAACTATAAAAGCCTTAATTTGTTCCACCACATTCAAACTTCCTGCTCCTCAGTAGACAAGACATGGCAAGGGAAAGAGTAATCACATAAGTTGTTATTGCTACAAGAATATAATATTCTGAGGTGTTCAGTTCCTCATTTAATTTTATAAAAAAATCGTTAAACCATAACATTAGAAAATTTTCTATGGCTTCAGCTTTTGGGAATACATTGCGTGGAATGTGTAGGGTTCTCCAATGTTTTGACAGATGTTGCACCTGCTACCTTCAGGGTCATTACCCCAGATGATGCCAACACTGCTGCAGGTTTGAAAACCCAAGGACAGAGATTAGAAAATTTGTCTAATTTTACAGAAATTTGAGAAGTCAAAATGTGACAGCATTAGCCAAATTGCACACCTGCTGATGTATAAACTCTGACAACATATATGCATAGTTCAGAGTATAACAATGCTAAGTACAGTTATCTCAGAATTTTTTAGGATATACAGAAACCATATAAAATCACGCATGCAGGACGTTTCAATTTAGATGACCAGTATTTCCAATATTTTATGACACTTTTTGATAAAAAACTGTAAACAATGACTTTAAATGTAGAAAGTGGATGGATCCATGTAATTATTTTGATTAATAATTGCTGATGTAGATGAATAAAAGAATTAATTTGTAATGGTATTCTTGCATATTTTAAAAATGGAAACACATACATTCAATTGTTTTTGCTTGGACTTTCCCAGTTACTGTTTCAATCTCTTATGTCACCATCAGATCTTGGCATTAATAGATTTACGACTGTCGAATGACATATCCACTAGTTATTATATGGGTGTTTAATACATTTCTTTGTGTATTTTTTATTTTTAGTATATAAATAAAGCAACAGACACATTTAGTTTATTATGCATATATTGTTGTGTTTCTCAGATCTTATAAGTGGTGTATTAATGCTCCATTTTTAACACCTTTCAGCAGATGAAATTAAACATACATTATATTTCATGTTTTAATGGAAGACAGATTGTGTGTATATAACACCTAGTTTGAGAATCAGTTGAAATTGCAAATGGCCAAACACACTAGAGCAGAGACAGTAGGTGTAAGTGAGCCTAATATGCAGAGGTTTGTTTCAGAGGTAAAATGGTGGTATGTAATGCATTGTTTAGTACATGTTTGAAGTAACACATATACAGCAAACTTTTTTTTTTTTACATGGTGTCATAGGTTTTATTGAGGTATGGCCATGTGTAGGGTGGTATGTGTGACGAAAATGATGGGTTCTAGTTCAGATGATTGGATTTATTAGCACCTTGGTTACAAGTTCTCTTAATCACACTTAAATACAGCGCTATCACAGATTTTTTCACTAATTAAAATGCCAACCAGCATACATCTTTGGAAATAACCTGAAAAAGTTTTCCTACATAATAATATGGTAATATGAAAGATCTGCATCTAAATCTCTTTAAAGTGTTCACAACTTTCAGATTTTGTCTCTCAGTCTTTTAAATATGCTATTCCAGAGTTACCTGTAAGGATGTTGAAAGTTCAGGCTGCATTAAAACTTTCACTTTCTTTACAGTTTTCACTGCAGCTTTTATATGATCTAGATCCTACTTTTGCCTTCTAGAAATCTAACAGTGAACTGAACATTAACTCTAATTCAGAGTGGGAGTAAAAGAAGGAAAACAATTGTTGCCACCAAAATTATCCCGTATCACATATAGGGAGTCTCATATTGAGAACATTTCTGGATTACTGAATTAGGCACATTCTTCTGTAAAGTATATCCATATATTATTATTATTATTATTAACAACAAACACTGCTAAAGGGAATACACACAAGCAAAGGGCATATTGCAGATTGCAAACAGGCTAATGAAACAGAAAGACAAGCTGCGGAAAAACTGTTTGGAATATCACGTAGCTTTAAACAAGTGGATGACTCCCCTTACGAGATGGAATAAGATTCTATGAAACATTTTAATAGAAAAATTTTAAGTAATTAATTGTGTTAATTTTAGAGGACTGCAATGCGCAATTTTAGCGCACATCAAAGCAGTGTAACAGTTTGAACACATTGAAACACCTGAGGATGGCTATCTGTGGCCGAAACATGTTATGTTGGTGTTGAATGGTGAATGTTGTAATGATAGTTGCATTACTGATGGACTTAATACACAGACATTTGATGATAAAGAATTCATGTAGTTTTCTTCAGCTTCTGTACTGTAACAATGCTTCACCTACCATTCCATGTTCCTACATGTTATCAATACGAAGTTACATCATATCAGAAATCACAAGAATATTCATAAATGGTACACTTCGATTCACTTTGTTTGTATACTTGATAATAGTATAGTGAATACAAATTAAAACCTTCATATCAATAATGTTTCAGAAGATACAAGAAGTAATACTGGTACCTATTTGTTACATGAGTTAACATATACAGAAGAAAAGCTTTTTGACTTTTTAGTTGGTTATTAATGATGCTGTTTGACATTATTAAAGACGTATTCTTTGAATGAAAATTTTGGCAACTGTATAGTATCTTACCCAAACCCACATATTTATTTATTCTGAGAAAGTTTTGATGTGTGTTGTACAAGCAGTATTTATATTTCGCACATTTTATGAAATGTTAGGTACATAACATGCATTCACTTTCTGTATGTAACAGTGATTTTAGAATTCTAAACCCCTACCTCTGTCAAAGAAATAGATTTTACCTACAGCTCCTAAACCTAACACCATTCTAATTCACGTTGCTTGTCACTGATTCTTGGATTGTCTGGCGAAAATTGTATATACTGTTCGGCTTTTGTGAGCTTTTCATGTTTTATAAAGTGGTGTATACTGTATTTATACAGGATCAGTGATAGATCAGTCACTGACATGAAGGGTAATGAATTGAATGGGCAGAGTTCAATTTCAGGCAGGACCGCTGGAATTCTCACATTTTGAGTGTCCTTTGGACAGACTAGCTTTCTGGTCAGCAGTTATGGTGGAGCATTTTCTCATATGGTAAAGGCAGCTGTAACAGGTAGCTAATCAATCACTCACTTATATCTAGAGTTGAAGTAGGAATCTATGGAAATAAGGTTACATGCATGCTTTACCTCGGCATTTTAAGGTGAGAAACTAGTTTCACTCTCTGGCCATATATTCCCCATGAAAGGATTTACATAGGTTGATACCACTCTGCTTTATGTTTCAGAGGTATGTGACTGGAACTCTGGATGTGGATCCAACCATTCTAAAAGGCATTTTCCAGTTACAAGTTGCCTCATTTTGCAAGGTTTCATGTCTGAACTGTCTGTTTCCTCCCTCACTGTTTTAATTTAATTATCAATGTGAATAATATAAAGTAGACAAAAAAAGTAAAGTTATCCCTGTAACAGGCTGTGAAGGCCCATAGGGTTGTGAGACGTTAAGGGTCACACATTACCTTGCAGTCAGCTCAGAGATGGCGGTAAAGTTGTCAGCCTTACGCACCGGCCGTGCTTCACTCCCCAGGAAAATCATTTAATTAATTCCTGGTACTCATTTCTGTTAGAGTCTGAGTAAACCCCAGGGCATAGTGTGGCCGGAAGGATTCGGTCAATTGAAAAAATCCAGTAACCTCATTGGGACTTGAACACGCGACCTTCCGGCTTGTAGCATAGTACCTTAACCACTATGCTACCATGTACCCCCAATGTGAATAATATAAAAACATTAAAGTCCTCATAAAATTTTCTTCATTTCCAGATCTGTTAAACATATTTAGGAATACTCTCTTTTCAGTTTTTGTTCTTGCTCAGTAAGAGACCGAGTTTCACAGCTTTATAGACAGTGGGAAAAATTTTAATTTTCAGTTTTGAAAAGTATGTGGGGAAATATCAGGGTGTGTAATTATGTTTTTAAGGCTACTGCATAATAAACATTACTCCATTTGTGTCATGTAATGAAGTAATAACAACAACATATGTTTTAACTGTCCTCTTGCAGTCTTCATCAGAGTGCTGTTTCTATAAAAACTCAAATACTGTAAAAATATTAAACATTATTTAAATGACATTTACTAGGATAAGTGATGACTTAACAGTAAAATGATTTCTATTCTGACTGTGGAATTACTTGTATACATTTCTGTAACGTATTAAAATTTTAGTTTCCTGAGTAAAATCGTTTCAACCCTGACATATGGTTTTGTGAATGCTGGTACAGGTGACAGGTGTGCACACTTCAGTTGACATTTATCGTGTTTTATTCACAGGCCCAATCAGATCCAGCACACCTAGATAATGCAGTGTATGTTAAACAAGAGCCACTAAACAAGGTGAGCTTTCAGCAAGTTATTACATAGGTTTGAATAACAGAGAAAGACAGACAGAGCATTTACTTGTAGGGGTTAAATCAGATGCATACAGACAGAGAGAAAACTTCTGAAATTTGTACATATATATTGGCCTTATTAGTCATAGACACATTAGAAACTGATAAATGTTGAAACTTAATTGCTTATAATCTTACCCTAAGGTAGAATCATTGGAAATAGTAGTTGTGTGTGGATTGATTATCAGTATCATATGTGAATTTAATATATTTGGAAGTTGCAGTTTCCATTACCATATGTACTTTGTTTATGTTATTCCCTCTAGAGGGATCCAGAAATGCCATGAGTAAATTTCTTTCTTTTGTAATTAGCCATTATGTCAAGAAAGCATTAAAAATGTTTACAGTAGAATGGATGCGACTGTTTGGAACATGTTGAGGATAATTTACCAAGGATTTTAAAATTATTTATTCTTACTTTTTAGTAAATGGCCACTGAGTGGACTTTATGTTAATTTGGTAAGAATTTTTAATGTAATTTTCTTGGCAAATGCCTCAAATGAAGAATTTACATAATAAATGCGTATGTTAAACAAGTATCTGCAGTCCAATGATTTCATTTAGAAACACTTTTAGGTGTTTGGTATGCCATTGTTTTCAGTTTCCTTCCATCTCTAATTTAGGTTTCAAAGATAGAAATGTAAGCTTATGTGGATAATGGATTTTTACATAGGTAGGAGAAATTTTAATTTGTGTCTATGGTCAGTTCTGGTTGATAGAGGTTAGCTGTTTCTGCTAGGCACCTCAGAGTAGGTGTTTCCCATCCTTTCACATGAGGACAGAAACAGAACCAGCTTTTGAAATGCTGTGTTATTTAGAATAATGAAAGTCCGAAAACTCAGTAACCTCTTCTTGAAAATCTAACACTACTCACAGACCAAACCATTACAAGCAGGAATGTTAAATCTCTTACTGATAAAGTCAACTAAAGCATAATTTCATAATCTTTCTGTCATCAAGCTTTCCCGTTTTATGACTGGCATGAAATGAATTATATTTATATTATATACTAGCTGTACCCAGCCATGCGTTGCTGTGGCTCAGTCTAACAAAATATTTCAATTCAAACGCAGATCAGTCGACACAGCTCAATCCCACCACCAATTGCACTGATAAATAAGGAAAACAGTTAAGAAAACGAAATGAAAAACAATAAAAAATAAACTGTACTCACGAAATGAACACTATGGTAAACGACACAGCCCAATTCCAACACAATGTCACACGAAATAATTAAATCAAAATGAAAATAAATCGAAACTGTTTATATTCGGCGGTAGCTATCCCAAGACTGACTCCTTTGGCGGTTACTTCCAGACTCTCTTCTGTATCCCTCGGCATCTGCCCCAAGATTGATTGATTCTTGTCCAAGCTGGACTATTTATACCTCGGCAGATGCTATACAATGAGCCTTCTCTTGTCTATCACCGGGGAAACGCTGCCAGAGTGGAATCCAATACTCTGAGTNTTTATATAATTGGTTTGGGAGTGATGCATACTTGAATGTAAAGGGCAGGATGTGAAAGCATATTTCTCTGCTATAGTGTATGACTGGACAGTAACTGTATCTGTTTTTATTGTATGCATCCTATTGTGTGTCAATGTGTGGTATTCTTATATGGCCATCAACACAACAATCTCCAAATAAATAAACCAATATTACTGTATTAACATCTATTTATAATTCTGTGTTTGCTACATGTTTTGATCCAGCTGGATCAACATCAGGCAGTTTTCATAATAAATCTCTCGTTGCTGGATCGTGTCATAGTATGGATCCATATTAGTAATTGTGTTGATGTAAGTAACATTAACAATTTATGTGTCTCGTCATGTTACTAAACTCATGTAGTAATATTAGTCTTAAAGGTTAAAATGTTAAAACATTGTTATTCAGATCTCTATCACAATGTTAAAATGAACTGTTAATTATTAATTAGATTACTCTAGAATTAACTTTTAAGTAAAATGAAGGCCCATGATGATTTGTCATAGTGTGGAGGGTAGGTGGGTGTTTTGTATCTTGGGAGTTGGCGTTCAGTCCGTTACATATCTGAAAATAGAATAAAGGTGTCCTAATATAGTTTGGTTGTGAGTAATGTATAATCATATAGTATGGTATGCCGGTCACGGTAGCTGAGTGGTCTAAGGCATGCACTGTCTTCGCTCGCTCAGAAGCTGGGATCGTGGGTTCGAATCCCACTCATGGCATGGATGTTTGTGTGCATTTTTCTGTGTTTGTCTACAGGTAGAGGCCTTGCAACAAGCTGATCAATCACCCAAGGAGTCCTACTGAATGTGTAAGATCTAGTAAACCGAAGTGAAACGGAGAGTTTCATGGAGGTAGGCCTAGGCCCAAATTGGGGCGCTAGCGCCACAGGAAAAAAAAAATAGTATGGTATAGGTGATTACTTACACGTTATGTGGGTGGTTACGTTACTCTTGTGAAAGCGATACTAGAAGTTCTATATGTACATTCTCTTTATTCCTTTCTGTGATGTCATGACTAGCTGTGGTGGAATTATTCTGCAATGAGAGTGGGTATTTTTCAGTGTTTTCTATTGGTTGTCTTGTCTTACTCTAATATTTGTTCCACATTTAGTTCCTTTACTTACATGTTTTTGGTGTGTTTCATATGTTGTGTCTTGTGTGGAGATATCACTTCTTTCCACTCTTGGATATTGTGTCTGTTCCTGTTGTATGATTCTGTTAGGATGAACAGATGTTTAATGTCATAGTGAGTATGTTGTTTTGGTCATGTGATGTACAAGAGGGGGTATGTGTGGGGGCTTTATTTGGATACATGTTTTTATGGTGGGGATGTCTTATTACTTGATCAAATATAGGATTTAATACCAAAATATGCAAGCATAAAAACAAACACATAATAAAACACATGAAATCAAAATACAAAAGTTATGTATAAAGAATGAAATAAAATTTGGTATACCAAAAAACAAAATTTAAATAAGGGCCTTTACACCTTACATCTTCAAAATGCAAACAAATGGGGTATCCTACAGGACATAATAAACCAAAACATCTCAAAGAAAATGGACGATGAGGGGAAAATATAGAGCCATAAAAACAAAATAAAAAACTAAATAGGCATACAACCCCCACACAAACAAATAACAATCAAAAGGAAAATACTTTCTATAAACTAATGTTATCTTTATGGATGCGGAAATGCAACTCTTGAACAAAGGATTGAAATACAACCTACACTACAAACAAAAAGACTGTATAAAGACCCTAGCAATTGAAAGAGATGCAGCTATAAGCCAACTACCTGAAAGAGATAAAAAACATATAAAAGACTTTGGAACAGAGACAACAAACAACTAAATTAAAACTAGAATCCAAAGAATGTAAGTAAAGTAAGTAAAGCTACCCCTGTAAGAAGCCATGAAGGCCCATAGGGTTGTGAGATGTTGAGGATCCTGCATTATCTAGACGGTCGGCTCAAAGATGGTGGTAAGGTTGTCAGCCTTGCGTGCTGGGCCGCGCTTTACTCCCCAGGAAATTTTTTTAATTAATTCCTGGTACTCATTTCTGTTGGAGGCTGAGTCAACCCCAGGGCCATAGTGCGGTTGGAAGGATTAGATCAATTGAAAAAATTTCAATGACCTCATCAAATCTTATAATTAATATAAAGATGAAAATAAACCAAAATTAATTAATCATAACTAATGCTGATAAAGGTCACACCCTAGTCATATTACATGAAGATTATAATAACAAAATAGAATTCATAACACAGAACTTCACAAACAACAACAAAACATAAAGAATGTAGCACCAACAACAGTAAACAAAAACAGTAAATGTAATACATTGGCATGAACCTGAAAGCACCACCATAAAACCACATAAACAGCAAAAACAAATCTGCCCAATTGTCAACTGGAAAGACAGCCCCAGGTATAAATTAGCAAATTACATAACCACACAACTAACTTGCATATTACAACTATCCAATACCCATGACATCAAAAATTCTGTTAGCCTTATTCACAATCTCATAAGCATAGAAATAGACAAAAATGGAAAACTTTGCTCTTTCAATACTGAAAGCATGTACACCAATATACACGTAACAAAAGTAAAAAACAATGAAGGAAATTCTTGACAACAGTAACCACATACATGAAAATAAAAAAAACCTGAACCAACTCTTGAACACCATCTTGGTATAAAACTACTTATAATTTTTTTTTTCTTGGCACTACAGCCCCAGTGGGCCTAGGCCTACCTCCATGAACTTCTACGTTCACTGTGGTTTTTCTAGATCTTACACATTTGGTAGGACTCTTTGGGTGGGTGATCAGCTCGTCGCAAGGCCTCTACCTGTATACAAACACAGAAAAACGCACACAAACATCCATGCCCTGAGTGGGATTCGAACCCACGATCCCAGCTTCCAAGCAAGAGAAGACAGTGCATGCCTTAGACCGCTCGGCTACCNAAGCAAGAGAAGACAGTGCATGCCTTAAGACCGCTCGGCTACCGTGACCGGCCTACTTATAATTTAACGAGCAAAATGAAGGCCTAGCAATTGGAACTCCCCCTCAGCAACCTAAGCTGAAACATTCATACAATTCTTAGAACACACAAAAATCATCAAACTTTTAAACAAACATCAGGTTATTGACTACCACAGATAGGAATACGACATACCAATTATATACAGCACACACACCACAAACATATAAGACACATTGATGGAATTCAACTCAATACACCTACAAATAAGATTCACTGTCAAAGAAGAAACACAAGTAAACTAAATTATCTAGATTTAACCATCACAAACAAACACAACCAACTAACATTTGGTATATACTAGAAACCCATCACCACCAAACTAATTATACATAATTACTCATGTCATCCACATGAACACAAGCAATCCGCTACAAACCTAATTACTCAAATGGACAGGTACCCAGTTATCACGAAGACAAGGACCAAGAATTGCAAACCATACAAGAAATATAAAAAAA
>NW_019737390.1:614338-665456 GCF_002891405.2 Cryptotermes secundus
CCCCCCCCCACAAAAAAAAACTTTCTACCAATAACTCAGAGGGGACAAAAATCAAAATGAGCCACCTTCACATGTTATGGCCCTGATAGGAGAACAGTCACAAAACTATCCAAGAACACAGACATAAAAATAGCATTAAAACTACTAATACAATACTGGCAGTGAGTAAACAAACAGTGCACAGAGTTCATATGGAGAGGTTCATTCTCAAGAAATTAAACGAGGTGAGGGTAAAGTGCAGTATCGTGTTGAAATCTCAAATAAGTTCGCAGCTTTAGAAGACTTAGATAATGTGGTGGATATTAATAGAGCTTGGGAAACTGTTGGAGAGAATACCAAATTTCAGTGAAAAAGAGTACAGAATATCATGAATTGGAGAAGCATAAGCCATGGTTTGACGAAGGATGCTCAAAACTATTATATCAAAGGAAACAAGCCAAACTGCAGTGGTTACAGGATCCAAGTGAAATAAATGGGGATAATCTGAACAATGTAAGACATGAAGGCACCAGGCATTTCAGAAATAAAGAGGGAATATTAGAAAGACAAAATCAAAGAGCTTGGAATGAAGAGTAAGAACAATAATATTAGAGACCTGTCTAGGGGAATAAATGAATTTAAGAGGGGTTACCAGCCTAGCAGTAACTTAGTGAAGGATGAGAATGGTTATCTGCTTGCAGACAACAGCTCTGTGTACAAATACAGCACACAAACACAACACTTGTAACATTAAGCCGTGATGCTGGAAACAGACACATTAAAGACAGCAACTGCGCACTGACACACCTCAGTGCCTGAGAAGACTTCATTGTTCTCAATGCTAACATAACTTGATGTGTTATAATAAAGCCTACATAATTATAATTTCTTTTTCATCATTCTAAATCATTTTTCTGTTGGCCTACTTTGACATCTTGGGAATAATCATCTTAATTCAATATATATATATAAGCACACATGAATAACTTAAAAGGCTGTTTAATGCTGTAATTTTTAATCATTATTGAAGGTAATACATAATCTCTCAGGGGTACATGGTAGCGTAGTTGGTTGAGGCACTATGCTACAAGCCAGAAGGTCGTGGGTTCAAGTCCCGATGAGGTCATTGGATTTTTTTTCAGTTGACCTACTCCTTCCAGCTGCACTATGACCCTGGAGTTGACTCAGTCTCTAACAGAAATAAGTACCAGGAATATTGTTGGGGGTAAAGGGCGGCCGATGTGTAGGGCTGACAACCCTATCACCATCTATGAGCTGACTGTCTAGAAAATGTGGGAACCTCAACATCTCACAACCCTATGGGCCTCCACAGCTTGTTACAGGGATACCTTTACTTTTTTTTAATACATAATCTCTCGCACGTGTAGAATTTGGTATGATGAGATAACTACATGCTTTAATATTTTTCTAAAACAGACATATTCTTAATCAAAGGCAACCAATGCAATCCACATTATAAGCGACTATAAATAAATAAAATACGAGTATGTTCAACAACTACTTTTAATTAGCTTCACATAGTATGATACAATTTTATTCCTTCCTTCTAATACAGAGTTAATCTTGATACTCTTACAAGAAGTGTAACAAGTAAACCCTTATTTCTTTTCTTTTGAGTCTACTGGCACTTCTTCTGCAACAGGTGGGCCACCACGGAAGTTAGGAAACTGTTCCCAGGGAGCAGACAATTCAAATCGTCGAAATTCTTGAGCTAACTCGACTGGTTCGACAACTACACGCTTCCTCTCATCATCGTAACGAACCTGAATAAAAAAGGTGAACAAATACAGAGTAAGTGTGTATACCTACAACACTGCAGCCCCTAACATTTAAATATGTTTCCTATAAAAAAAATCACACAATATTTAAATTAAGTACAGTGAAACGCCCCCCCCCCCACTTAAGGTCTCCCTGAGGACCACTAGATTGGGCACTATATGGCTGAAAAATTTAACTGGGTACAATTTAACACCAAGGTGGATCACTGAAACTAAATAATGTGAGTGGGAACTTAAAGCAAGACACATTAAATGGAGTTCAACCACACACAGCTAGAAATAAACCTTCATCCAATCTTGCAGGGCATGAATTTAATAACTGCAAGACAAAAACAATCTTTCAACATTTGGTTTTTCAGTGTCAAAAATGTGAATGTGAAAAGGTGAAACTTCTCAACATTCTATATAAATTCACATCTGAGCAATATTATGTATAAAATAACTGTTGAAGAACAAGTCAAGCAAAGAACAAAGCTTGGCCTACTCTTTGACCCTGAAGACTGGGGTAGTAGATTCTTGTGAAACAATGGTAAACTTCCATCAGGCTATATGGTGTAACATTCTGAAAGACAAGTACACTTCATAGTCACCACCATGACAATATGGATCTCACAAAGACAATTTTATGTTATTTAATAACTGAAATGATCATGATTAAAAAGAGGCTAAACTAGTGAGAAGCATTTATACAGTTGCTAGTGCAGCACCCATAGAGAATTCAGTAGGAAGCCTCATAATTTGTCATATAAGCTTTCACGCCATTAACTTCCCCCTCCCTACCATATACAATTTGAGCCTTACACGTTATCAAACAGTACACGAGCCCAAATGTTTACTGCTGTCTCCTATTGTAATATACACAAATGGTCAATTGTAAATCATCTCCTTTATGCAGTATACTACACTTCATATACCACACCAAAAGGTTTTCAGCACTTAAAGAATAGGCACAATATATTGAAACAAAAGACCTCTCTCATTCATGACCTACATTTATGCATTATATTAATGCTTCACAATTTAGTGCTACAGAAACCCAAAATTGCATAATTTTAGAGCTTTCATCTCACAATTACTTAACTTCTTTTTGTATATATAGAAAGATGGCAATTTTATCTCTACTTATATTTTCATTCATATCATATTCCTCCTCCTCCAATCATTCCTATCCAGCATTTTTTCCTTCCATCCTCAAATTCCAAGATTTTGTAGGTTCAACACTGTCTAGCCACATTCTTCTCAGTCTTCATATTCTAATACCCACAATGATTTTGGGATAGACAAAAGAAAAAATGGGTTAACTTCCAATTAGGATGCAGTTAATTTGTTCTGCTGAGGTGTCCAAGCCAACTCAGTTTTCCAACATTCACTAATTTACTTATGGCTGGTCCATCACACAGCTTTTCAGAACTGTATCTCACCTTCCATAGTCATCCATTTTCATTACTCATCATCTTCAGTGTCAAGTTTTAAACACTTCTGTATTTAATGGAACTTTGTTTATAATTAGTCCTTAACCTAAAATAATATCGAGACTCAAATTGAACTTCTACATCTTTTCAGCCATACTTGAGCATCCTCTGGCAGCTGTTCACTTGTTGAAATTGTTACACTGCATTAGTTCTTAAGTTAAATATTATGTTATTCCATTTTCATCGTTCACTCATTAAAATACATTTGCTTGAGAACATCACTCTTTATCTTTACTTGCGCTACTTTCTTCTTGCAGAGTCCATGTTTTTGTGTTGTTTGTGTAACCCTATGAATATTGGTGTGATGTTATTATCATTATTATTATTATGTGCCCCATCAGTATATATGTACCCAAGCAGTTGCTCTAGTCAAATTTATGTCACGTAATGATGATAATAAGTGAATCTTAAAGAGATAGGATGGGGTGCTATGGATTGGATTGATCTGGCTCAGAATAGGGAGCAGTGGAGGGCTCTTGTGACCATGGCAATGAACCTTCAGGTTCCATAAAATGTTGGAAATTTCCTGAGTAGCTGCATAACTGGCTGCTCTTCAAGCTCCATGAAGTTACTAAGTTAGAAAAGGTGGACAAAACATTATTTTTTATCTGTTGCCAGTAAATACCAGAATGCAGAGATCCAAAGTATTCTGACATATTATTATCATTCATTCAAATAAAATAAACACAAAAATTAAATTTTACCTCAACATATCCAGAAAGGGGGAAGTCCCTTCTAAAGGGATGCCCCTCAAAGCCATAATCAGTAAGAATCCTTCTCAAGTCAGGATGATTGGCAAAGAACACCCCATACATGTCCCAGATTTCTCGTTCATACCAGTTGGCTGCTTTGAACACTTCACATGAAGAGTCGAGTGGAGTCAGCTCATCAGTATATGTTTTAACGCGAATTCGAGAATTGAATCGCAATGACAGCAAGTTGTAGATCACCTGCATAGGACATAACATATACTGAAACTGACAATATTAATGATTATTGCAATGAACATGGTAAATTTACAAGATACAGGTAAAGTTGTCCCAGTACTTAACTAGTTAAGTACTGTGCCATGAAGGCATATGAGTGGGTGGAGGTATAGATCCACCTTTCTTAATAACTTAGTTATTTCAGTGAAATACAAGTTCTCAAAATTGAGAATATGCAGACTGATAAAGGTAATTTCATGACTACTAGTCTTTATACATTTCTATACAAATTTCTGAAATCTTCACTACTGTAAAAATTCAATTCTGATCCTCTGTGAACCATGTTCAAAAAACCTATGAGGTGTGAAGCCGACCACTGACCTCCACCTAGTGCCAAGGTCAAGAATATGTGGATCTATACATACACCCCCCCCCCATATGTCTTCATGGCACAGGAATTAATTAGTTAAGCACAGGGCCAACTTTACCTTTTTACCACACCACTACCTGAAAATATCAATTAGTATTATTACTTCAGTCCCTTCTATTATGTAGCTTCTGTTAATATGACACTTTCTGGTCAACCTTTTATAATGCTGTTTATATAGTACATTGTATAACTTTATTATATATAATCTGATATTTGGTTATGTATTTTAAGCTATGTTTTTAATAAGGTATTACTGTCAAGTTGATGAGTCCCATATGCTTGTTAAATTACTGAATTATGTGTAATTATCATTTCCTTTATGAATGTAGTTGTAAGGTGACACGTTCTGTGCTTAGAACTAATGTATGCACATGTGACATGTTGTATATCTGATGGCTTTGATAAGACAGGGGGGTTCTGTCAAACAAAAATAAAGATACAGATACAAAACTAGAAGTGCCACCAGGATGTTCCTGGATGGTTGGAGGAGAGGGGGTGCAGGCAGAAATATTTGCTTACAAATTTACATACAAGGCATTTAACAATATTTTTACATAATGCCCTATAGTTGTCAGTCTCTGTATTAATGTGTGAACAGTGTCACATGTGAAAACAATTTTAATTTTTAGAGTTAAAATTTGGTAATCTTCTTTTTCTCAATTTTGCTTTTGCTGAAAATCCAGGATTGCGAGGTATTCCCCTGCCAGAACCAATGATTACAACTATAGAATAATGTCTTATTCACTGTATAACCCTTTTCTATTCAAATACCAAATTTCATCAATATCCATTCTATATTTCCAGACATGAAACATGCAGGCATATGGACAGGCAGTACGTTCATTTTGTGCAAAGGATGCACAACAAAATGGAACGTTTTTTTAACTCTAGTTACAGGATGAAAGTTATGAGCTAATTAATTGCTTTTAACTCTTGCACTTCTATGTAACTGAAGTTTTACCTCAAATCTGTACTGACGGGCTGGCACATCCATTCCAGCAATGTCAACCAGGTTGGCAAACTGTGTGTTATGATGATCTTTCAGGAACTGTAATACTGGTATGACACCTTCAGGAGCAATCAAGATCTCCAGTTCATCTCCAGCTGTTAACTGCACTTTCTGCACATATTTGGGTAAACATTCTGCTACATACTTTCCAAAGTCAGTTAACTGTGATCGTTGAATTGTATCAAATTTGCGAACAGTTGCTGTGAAAAAACATAAAGTCATAAATAGAGGCAATTTAACACCAAGATTACTGACTTGGGATCACAGGAGCATAACAGAGAGAAAACCTTAAATCAAAGAATGTTAAATGGTGATTCCATTATATGAGGGTGAGTTGGAAAGTAACTGCAATTAATTTTTTATTACATAATACAATTAACAATGAGTATGTATAATTGCATGATTTTTCTATATAGTCCCTGCTTTTTTGACCTGCAATTTCAGTAAAGCAATGCATACCTTTCACTTGAAATTTAAATACCTGGGGAAAGGGTTTCATAAACACCATGCAGCATTAGCATTTTAGCCCTTTAAATCTGGCTGCAGTACATGTACTACACTGCATTCCTTGTCAAGAAACTGATGGTGTTACACATACCAATGTAATTCTAAAAATATACAATAAAAATCTATCTGCAATACCGTATTTACGCATGTATAGGCCGCACATTTTTTGCCAAAAATTCAAGAGGAAAACTGGGGTGCGGCTTATATTCGAAATCACGCTTCATTTAAAAAAAATTAACGTTGCCAAATTTTGGAATAATATCTACTCCTGAAATAATATTCCAAGAAAATTATTTTTTCTATAATTTCTGTCTGAAAATTGTGCTGCGGCCTATACACGCATAAATACAGTAATTACAGAGAAGTTCCCTGTTTGACAGATCAGAGCTTGTAGTTTTATGGTTCACCAGCCAATGTCTCTGCATTACAGCAACATCAAGTAGTGTCATCTACAATGTACAATGTACAATCTACAATGCTCGATGTACATACAGAAATACACATTGCTCTAAAGTATAGTGAACCATGTTGTGCCACACTGCTGACTAACTGTTAACTGGGAACAAACGGCTCACAGCACTGATAACTGCTGCCTAATGCTGACAAATCATAAACCCGCATGCATGAACATACTACCATGTAGAAGTCTACAAGTTTATTATTTTCCTTCATTCCAAACATTATCTACAATCAAGCATGCTGCGTCATTGGTAAATCTCACAGGCGTTCTACAACAGGCAGCGTACTGGTCACCGTGAAGCGCGGAGCTATGAACTCATCAACCCAATTAAAATTTTCCCTGTATTTTTGTCACTGAATGCTCCCGCTTGTTCAAACTATTCTCATGTTGACATATTAGTCTAGGATCAAGGAGAGGTCACGTACTGTTCTAAGAACAGTTTCCCATGCATTTGAATGACACAGATTCTGAGTTTATTTCTTAATATTTAGGTCACTGATATCACTCTACAATATGAGTACCTAATTCTTTAGTGAGCAAGTCGGTATAACATTTCCTTGCATGATAAAATTTCACAATTTATATGCCAGAACTGACAAAGTTATGAAATTTGTTTCTGTGACCTTTCAGCCCTCCAGCACAGGAGGGGTATTTAAATGGCATGTCTACAAGGTGTCAACAGATTGATAATATTCAGGTCCATGAACTTCTCTGGTAAAGCCTAAACAGAAGGCAGTATTAGTGTCCAACATCGTTCCGAATGTGGTAGAAATACTTACGTCTAGTTTCAGCAGCAGCTGCTGCTTCTCCATGTGTTAATCTTAAGAACTGAGTTGAAACACTTCCTCCATATCCTGAAATAGTAAAAAAGCAATGCAGGAAGATACATATATGTACAAGATATATGATAGTAAAACTGCATATAAAAGTTCACAATTCTGCACAAAATATATAATGATCTGATATGTTTTTATGATCCAATGACCTAGAAAGTTAATGTTTTTCTCTTTTTCACCTAATCTAATGTATTGAAATATTTTCATCTTAGTATAATTATGTGCAATACTTCATTATGATTTCACTTATACAATTAACAGCTAAAAAATTCTTAAACCCTGGAAATCTACTGCATCTTGTCTTTTATAGTTTTGATCACGTTAATATTGTAAGAAATCAATGACTTGAACAAACTCATGATGCAAAAAGAATTAATTTAATTTCAGTTACTTCAAAATCTCCCCTAAAAACAGATCAAAGAAAACAACAATGGAACAGTTATTTCCAATATAATGAAATGTTTAATATATACAGTGTACAAGAAGTTGCACCCCATAGACAATACTGAGCGCTAACGCATTGTGTTTTCTGATTCAAATGTTTTATGCAAGACAGTGCCTCACCATATTACATGGTGCCTGCTAGGCACTGGCTGGACATCAAGGCATGAGTGCGTTCAGAGAAGATCAATGCATGGCATCTTGAATGTGCAACTGGAACTTATGCTACCATCAATGCCTACCTGTGCCAAAGCTCCTTTAAAATGTCTTATAACATCCAGACAATATGAGAGACAGAACACTGAACAGATCTTGTGGTTCCTTATGGTGCATAATTTTTTGACATCCTGTATTAAAACTCTTTATTCCTTACTTATTGTACAGATTGCAACTTGAGTTAAAAAATATCTGTAAGACATAGACTCTCTCTCGACATAAGAAAAAATTATCCACCAGACCAAACGACATTAGAAACCTTTCATTACGGACAGCAAAATTGTTTCATAATTTAGTTCTTTTGAAAACATATGCCAATATTCAAGCACAAATTAATTCTATAATTATTACAGCTGAATTGAAAAGGTTTGGCAATAAGGCATGTATTCCTTCTGGTCAGTTTAGGTTATCATGTTTATGTATGCAAAACTGTACATAAAACTGAATCTGATTCACCAGTATTTTCATTATTTATTTACTTATCCAATGTCAGCAGGCAAATATATAGTAAATATTGTCAATGTATACAGCATAAATGACCATTGGAATATTCACATATTACCTTCAAACTGGCAAGAGATACGCACAAGGTCTTCCTGATGGAGATGGACATCATGGCAGGAATATGTGTTTCTAAATTCCAAAGAAATTATGTTGGTTAGGACAGTTTACATCTGTTGAATTAGTTCTTTCAAGACATCACTCCTTATCTAGCACAGTATTTCTGCCATGATGCTTCATGCAAGATGGTGCCACACTATATTACACACTGCCTGCCAGGTACCTGCTGGGTATCACTTTTCTTGCCTTTGGATAACAAGGCACCATGACCTCCAGATCTCGTTCTACAGACTTGTTCTTTCAAGAGTTCATCATAGCACAAGTGTACTCAGAGATGATCAATGCAGCTTGCATTCAACAGTTACAGTGGACCTGAACTCCATTAAAAGGTTAATCTAACTAACTACATTTTAACTGTCTGAAGTCTATTCTGTTTACAGAAAGTATGCATGTGACTGGGCAGGTCTGTGTAGTGGCACTACTCTACACCTGCAGTACTGAGGTGCGTGCTTTGAACTGCGGCTCAGGCACCGACTATTCTGAGTTGTTTTGTGGGTTTCCTTGGCCCATCCAAGCAGGGGAAACATGTAATACTTCCTCAGTTTCTTGTGACCCTGTAGTGGATAAATGGAAAGGATCTGAAAGGAAGTGATCATGCCTTATTGGATGTATTATCCCAGGAGGGGCCAAGGAACACTGCAAAAAATCTGGTGTGATAAACATTATGGTGGCTGACATATGCACATTCCCAAGTATTTGCACACTTGTTAAAATGTAACCAACCTATACATCCTTTGGAAGGTGGGTTCTAAGATTGGCTAACTTCACCTATTTCGGCGGGGGGGAGAGATCAAACACAGGGATCCAAATAGTTATATGAAGGTAAAGTTGTCCCTGTGTTTAACTAATTAATCACAACTCCATGAAGGTGTATGGGGGAGTGGATGTATAGATCCACATTTACTTGACCTAGGCACTTGTTGGATGTGGCTGGTTGGCTTCACACCACGACCGCTTAAAACCCCGCCACTGTACCCATTGGATAGGAGGTTGGGTGGACTCCAGAGCCGGTCTGGGAAACTTGGAGAATAGAAAATTCTTGGCTCTGCCAGGACTGGAACTCCGACACCTCAGTGGTCCAGCCCGTAGCCAGTGGTTATACAGACTACGCTTTCCCGGCTCCCTCCAGTTGTACTAATTAATAATTTCATAAAATGCTCGTGTATATATATATATAGCTAAACCACAAACATTATTATTCCTTCGCAAAGGTAAGAATGGTATCACCATGTTATAAAATATACCTCGCAATCCTTCAAATGCATAAACACAATTACCTTTAAACCTCGTGGCAATGTCAATTCCTCTCCGCAATCGCTTCAAAATACACGACGCCATAACTCTCACCACATATCTTTGGATGCAATGGATCACTTTATATCATCTCTGATCGGCTCCACAGAAGTGCTAGGATCCGCTCGGATCTATGAAGATATAATATCAAGCGCACTTTCTTGTGAAGAGAGACCGACAATACCGTCACTATTTTAGTGTTCCGTTTGAATAGCAAAAAGAAGTAATCAGTATTAATGTCCGAGGTAAAGGTAATTAAGCACTACACTATGAAGGCATATGGAGAAGTGAAAGTATAGATCCACATTTTCTTGACCTTGGCACTAGCTGGAGGTCAGTGGGCAGCGTCACGCCCCGGCCGCTTTACTCCTGGGGAAAGAGCCCCGGGCAAAGTTGTCCCCATGCGTAATTAATTAACTACTATGCAATGAAAGTTTATGGTGGACTGGCGGTATAGCTCCACCATTCTTGGCCTCGATACTACATGGCGAGCAGTCACCTTCACGCCCCGGCCACATTCTCCCCAGAGAAGATGCCCCAGTACCCATTGAATTAGGGCCTGGGTGAGCCCCAGGGCAGGTCTGGACATTGCGGAGAAGAAAGTACTCTCTTTTACCTTCCGGGAATTGAATTCTAGCCGTCCGTCGCTATATCGGCCATATTGATATACCGGTCATACCGACTGAGCTATGTCAGAGTGGACATGTAATAATTAATTATTCTCTTCGCAGATTAAACACCAAACGTATTAGAGACTAACTTTTCGGATCACAAGATATTTTCTGTACTATCGACTATGAGAACGCTCTGCCCTCTAAGGTCTGGGATGCTAGTAAATTTTCAGGGCCTCCATTTTCATAGAGTGCAAAGAATACTTGAGTCAGTGTGTGTAGAGACCGTACATAAATATCCTTACAATCCGTGGTTCCGTCTTATGAATTGGATCGAGTACGACCGATTATGTTTTAGTCAAACAGAGCGAAGTAGAGTGTTGCTTTGATGTTCACTTCTGCTTCTTCATTAAAAGTGGTTTCTGTAAATATATAGGACGCATATCTAGAAAAGAAGTAATTAGGGTCATTAGAATGGAAGGAATGCTTATAATTCCTTTGTTAGTTATATTTTTCTGGTGATCACCTTTCTGGATTCTCCTATGTGTATATAAAGTGGTAGAGAATTTGAATGATTCGGAAAATGTGATCCACGAATGTCATAGAGGGATTTTGCACAGTTTCATTTACGCAGGTCAGATATATGGTAGGAAATGTAACGAAGCAGCTACTGGACTGTTGGTATCCTAAAGCGCAATTTAAAAATGTACTCCTATACATAGAAGGATAAACTGGAAATTTTCTTTCACAAATAGACCTAGTGTTCACATTAATTTGACCTTTTTTTGGGTGTATTTAATGCTGCTGCTGTTTTAATCCCAATATAGTTTGCCCTCCCTTGCACTGTGGCATGTGAGAACTTGAGAAAATTTGGGTGGAATCTAGTGGCTCTAAGAAGACCTCTGAAATATTGTCCTTCAATTGCTGTACACTGTTGCCAGCATTTATAAATTGTTTTAAACATTTCTAGAAGTCATCAAGTGCACCTCCCAACAAATATTAAAGACCACTTGACCCAACCCTGCATCGTTCATCTGCAGACAGAGGTGAAAGTCACACAATATGAAATGGGGCATCGAAGCACCACAGTTCCACACTTGGTGAGTTTCGGGTGCAAAAGGATCAGAGCCCTGTTGGGCAAAGCACTCATTCGGTGGGCATCTTCATTTTAAAAGTTATGACAGGTAAGCAGTTCTATGTACCTCTTCTTGAGGATGAGATAGGTAGGGCATGTAGCATGAATGGGGGAGAAGAGGAATCCATATAGGATATTAGTGGGAAAGCCAGCTGGAAAGAAACCACTGGGAAGACCAAGGCATAGGTGGGTGTACAATATTAAAATGGATCTTAGATAGGGTGGGATGGTATGGATTGGATTTATCTGGCTCAGGATAGGAACTGCTGAAGGGCTCTTGTGAACACCGTAATGAACCTTTGGATTCCATAAAATGCTGGGAAGTGGCTTATGGTGGCTTCTCAAGAAGGGCTCAGCTCCATTAGTGATGTACCTCTTTTTGTTGACTGCAGCACCTTCAGGAGTAATATATGGCATATGCTGTCTTGCCAATTGAAAAGTACTTTGAACATCATCTTACCTTTTCAAGCAGTCCTACCAGGACTTTGGGGCTTTTGGTGTGATAATTTCAGCATGAAGGATTGTTGTTTAATTTTAGAGGATCTGTTTCTGCAATGACATGATGGTATGATGGGTCTTCAGATCCTTAATGAAGATGTGGCAACAATCAACCAAAATAACAATGTCTTTGCAATTGTGTATACTGTCTGATGAGAGAATGTGCATCCTCCATCTGTCTCACATTTTTGTGATGCTTCATGGGTCATGTTCCAGCAATCCGTGACCATCCCTGAGCATGTGATGGCACTCAGACACCTGGGATCTGTATATCATTTATTTTCCATGCACTGTCCAATCCATCCGCAGCATATCCATGGGAAATTCTCCTGCTTAATGGAGAAATTTAATGTTTTCCTTTTGCATGAAGCAGTCGATTCTTCCACTTCTAAACCTTTGAGAGACATTTCTATGGGATTTGTGATGCCCACTAGTTTGGAAGGCAATTGAACAGTTATGCTGTTTCTATGAGTGTTGCTATGTTGTGTGACACACATGAATGAAAAGGCAAAGTGTGCAGTAACAATAAGCATTGAAAAACAAACTGAAATATTGTTATGTGGTTTGAAATATTTAATTAAGCCTTAAATCAGTTTTGTTCATAAAATATTTAACATCTGTACATTGGCTCAGACATTCCATTAACTTAAGAATACCAACAGCAGCAACAAGAATGATGGTGATAACTTTAACTGCAAAAAAGTAATATTAGCATAGCATAGTAGCATAACAGTAACTAATATTTCTATACAGTGAGAATTTTTACTTTGTTGACAAGTTCCACAGGTCTGTGCTTCACAGTGATTGGTGCATCGCTGGCTGTGAGGTGCATACAAATTTTGCCGATGACTCATTATGCGTTACAACTGATATCTTTTGGAAATAAGTAGTTACAGTTTACAGATCACAGAGGTATTGAAAATGCTGTCCCTCTACACATAGATATCTTTTGCACTTAATTGTTTTGTTTAAGAACACAGGTACAAAAATGCTTCTTTCACTTGCAGCACACCAAATAACCAACTTCCACTGGATGGAGCAGGACTTGTGGATTCTCTGAACTCCAGTAGCAATAATTATTTTGTGTATTTATGTATCCCTGCAGGTGAAATCATGCTTCATCAGAAAAGAATGTCAATTGTAGCTGGATCTCACCATTGACGACAGACTGCAGAAACAGACTCCAAAAGTGGACCTTGCTAGCTGGATCATGTGGCTACAAGGCGTGGGTTACTGTTTTTTATAGGGTTCAAGCTCTAGCAGTTGTGTTTCTATTCTTGCACTAGGCTGTGTGACACTCCAATCTCTTGAACTAGACGTATCAGTCGTTTTATAGGTGTATGTTTAAGTCTGGCTCCTATGTGATCTTACTTTTTCGCAGTAAGCACTAGGCTTACAAGGCGTGGGTTACTGTTTTTTATAGGGTTTAAGCTTTAGCAGTTGTGTTGCTATTCTTGCACTAGACTTTGTGACAGTCCAGTCTCTTGAGCTAGATGTACCAGTGATTTTATAGGTGTATGTTTAAGTCTGGCTCCTGTGTGATCTTACTTTTCCTCAGTAAGCACTCTGTGCTTATGTTTTTATTTCTCATCTATTAAGAGTCACAAAACTGTGAATTGTTTGTCTGCTGGTAACTTTTTGAGCATGAAATTTCCGTTGAAATTTTTCCGACACTTTCTAGCAGATACGTATTTCACATGGGTGTCATAACTCTGTTCTAAATTATACTGCACCTGGTGTACCACACTGCTCACTAACTGTAATTGAGAACAAATGGCTAATGGAGCTGATAACTGCTGCCTACTGCTGACAAATCATAAACTCCCACATGTGAACCACACTGCTTACCTTGAAATATAATTCTGTCAAATGTTCCACAAGTTAATTGCCCTCCTTCTTTCCACACATTATCAGTCATCAGGTGTGCTGATTCATTGGCAGAAATTGTATGTGCCTCACATTGCACTGGTTACCGCGAAGTGCAAAACCATGATCCAGTCAACAGTGTTAAAACAACTCACTGTATAAGATAAACTGTTCATTGCATATCCCACTAATTTCGATATGGATCTGTCCAGCACACCATTTACAATAACCAAGGTTCTGTTATATCCATTTTGTTGTAGTACCTTGTTCTGGAGAGAGTGCTGACATGTTGCAATCGACCTCTGCTGCTCTGAAACCCACACAAGATCCTGAGCATTCTAAATTGAAACCAGAGGACAGCAGTTCTCTAACAGATGTCACCGTTTATGAGATTGTTAGTGTAAATGTGTGGCCCCCAACTACAGCCACTGCTACTGTACTGCCAGATTCTGTGGTATGGAAAACATGCATTAAGCAACAAATTGTGCTATGAGGCTTTTGTGTTAAATGTGTGTGAAACCAAAAGTGAGAACACATGAGCATATTAGAACAGTTTCTATTGCAAAAGGGTAATATTGTATCAAGGTATACATTTCTGTTATATCCATGAATTTTATAATATGGTTTGCCTGTCTGCATTGCATTAGGTATTGTTTCATAATGTTACTCATTTTTAAAGAGGAAATATAAGCCATATGTTGATGCATTTGTGTATGTCATGAATATAAAACATACCTTTTTAGAGATTACGTAATGGATCTTTATAATCTAAAATTCAAGCGAGAATAATGTAAATTAGGCACATGAGACCATGATTTTTTCAATTTGAATGAGAATGAGAATTTTTTCTACCTCCCGGTTCTTCGTTGTAACTGTCTACTTTTTAACAGTGCACTAAAGCCTACAACATATCCATTTTGATTTTTTCTATGAAAAATTGTTGTAAATCATTGTATTTAAAAATGTCAATTCTGTGGCCATGTACTTTTTCATCATGGCTAGAAAGCAGGCGAAAAAGAGAGAGAGAGATTTTTTGACAATAAGATCCAAGCAAGAATTTCCAGTCATCATCATTCTGACAGATTGGGTAGTTTCTTGAAGTTTAAGACTGAAAAATCAACATTTTAATTGAGATCAACATTTTTCTCTTGAGTTCTAAAAAATTTGAGACTTGCACATGCCTAATGTAAATATATTCTGTCATTCTCACAGTGACTTAGCACATTTACATGTTGCAAATAGTAGTAAAACTGTTAGCATATGGATGATAAGGAGACTTTTACTATATGTAAGTTTTTCAAAATATCTTCACCTTAATTTGATCTACTTAAGCGGAAATAAGTATGGATACAGAACTATCTATGGCTGTACAGTCCTTTTGTTGGACCCTGGCCCACATTTTAGTTTCTTAATCTTATACACAGTTGGTAGGACTCCTTGGACTGGGGATCAGTCCATCACAAAGTCACTGTCTACACGCAGAACAACATAAACACAGAATAAACACACAAAGATGTCCATGCCTTGACTGGGATTTGAACCCACAATCCCAGTGTTTGAGTGAGCCAAGACGGTTCATGCCTTAGATCTGTGCGGCCAATGTGATCGGCCGGATAAAAAACAGGATGAGGAAAATATGGATTTAGGGATGATAGATTATAGATGAATCTAATTTTTGGAATGTAACAGATTATGGGTAAAAGGAATGGACTGTGGAAAGGAGATGATGATTTTCGGTGATAAAGAAAAACCATATGATAGTGTAAATAGAAGGAAAGTTGACTTAACTTTTAAGAGAATGAATTTAATTGGACATACAGGAGAGATAATTAAAAGTAAATAAAATTTAATAGTAACTGATGGCACTAAATTAGAATGGTTTTGCAGGATTTTAGGTGATAGAGGGAGGGAGATATGCCCTTACCATTATTGTCTAACATTATGATGAATAAAACAGTAATGAATTTGTAAAGGGTAGAAATGGAAAATCAGGAACTTTAATACAATTTTTAACGTGAGGGAGGAGAGGGACTAAGAGAACATTACAGTGGGAATCTGTAGAACTAGAAATATTATACAGTTGGGAGAGTTATTTGAAATTGAAAATTTTCATAAAAGAACTGTTATTATTCTTCTATATGAATGCGGGTGGGCTGTAATCGATTAGTAATGTAGACTGTTATGTCATCATTATAAAGGTGTTAGATGCTATTTTCAACATACTTGCTTATATCTGCTTCTTTTGATGTATGGAGCAGAAATAGAAGTTGATAAAGTTTCTGCAGATCATTAAGAAAAGAATGATAGGAGTTTGAATCTGAAATCAGGACATTAGACAAAATCTAATAGTTTGACAGAAGTTGGACTAACGTAGGATTTAGTGGTATGGATACAAGCTGCATATGGATGGCATTAGGATTCTTTTGAGAGTTTAGAAAATTAAGATTCTGAATAAACACCATCGGCGAGATGAAGTGACAAAATATGTATAAAAGAAAGTAGGCAAAGAGTGGACACATTCAAGAAGATGGTTTATGGGTGGACAATTTTAATTATAAATTTTAATGCTGACTAAAAACCTGAAACTTATTTCAATTTCAGGATAATGGAACATCAAAGACTGACTCCATCACCCTCCCTCGAAAGCGAAAGATTAAAAGACCTTACTCACCAGAAATTAATATTGGAAACAGAAGATTAATTGAAAAAACAAGGAGAATAAAGAAACAAAAAAAACTTCATTCAACAGAGGAAGGTATGACAATGCAAAACAACTTCAACATGATGGCCTCCAGTTTACTTCTAACTCCTAATACTCCCACTTAATATTTAAACAATAAATCTGGAAGTTGAGACAGCTGAAGAACACCAATTTCAGTTAAGGTAAAAGAATATAAATATGCCTTCCATAATAAAACATACACATAGTATTCTGCTACTGTCTCAACAAGGCAAAAGTAAATATGTACCATATATGTAATGAACTACAGCAAATTATACATTACATAATTGGGATGAAGGGACTGCAAAGTGGGTGCAAAATACATGTAATAAAACAAGTTCTTGAAAGAACATATGATGCCTGTTTTCCTTGAATTTCTTCAGTCTGTAGTGTGAGACTAGTGGCAGCTATAAAGTAACAATTATAAAAGTAATCAGTAATATCTATATGCAATTTCCAGTAATACAGATTCCCTTTATATTAAATTTGTTTCTTATAGCCTCATTGATTTGCACTGTCAACCCTCTCTGTAATTGTTAACACAAAAAATATTTCATATGGGATTTATAGGAACAGTAATTTGTTCATTTACATAGCAGATGCATTTATGAAAAATTCTGTGTAAATGAAGATGTAATTGTAAGGAGCAGATTTGAGGTGATATGTGACTGGAGTGAGGCTGAGACAAAACATTCCCCATTTCATCTGATCTACCCGTGTGTCACTGCGGACACTGGGCACTATGTACAACTTCCGTTGTCCCCATAACTTTCTGTTAACACCATGCTGTCATCTGTCATGTTGCCTGTTATGAATGATATAACTGTATTAAAGTTGGAGTTAAAATAATATAATGAAGATGTACTTATTCTTCAGCCTTTTCAGACTTTGATTGTAGAAATGAAGAAACATTTGTATCTGTGATCAGTTATTGCATGAAATTTCACATGACCAGCTGCAGTGTTTAAATAGCAATGTCAAACAGGAAGACAAATACAAAGCCTTCCCGTTGTTTTATGGTGTACAAAAAGAAAAATACATTAACAATAACTGCGTGTTTTATGAAAATCTACTACCACACACAACTTCAGGACCCTACGTTTAAATGGCATAATAAGTACCCTGCAAGATTGCATTGTCAACATGCTGAAAGTATTATGGTAGTGCGGTGACCTCTGGTGGCATTTATATCCATACCAGGTTTCATAAAAACCTATCAGTTGGTTATTAGAGGGGACAGACACACAGACATGATGATACCATAAGCCTCTCATTATAAACTAGAAAAGTACATTAATAAATGCAAAATATAATTTTTATTTGATAGATATATGTTCCCAGATTCAAATTTTTTTTTGTGTTGTGTGTTGAGATTTTTCTGAATATGCGTGCCCCAGCTGAGGATAACAGGACTTATAAGTAATTGTTACAAGGAACTGGAGAAGCCACATATTTGAAACTCTTGAAACACTTTGCATGAAGTCATAGTACAGTGGGACTTCCTGCAGTAAATTTTGAAAGCAGTTTGACAATATTTTCTTAACCGAGACATGCTTTCAGCTCCATGTGCTTTGAGAATTATATACACAGTACTTGGAAAAACACAATTTTTTATAATGAACAATTGTTAATGAAACACATCTTATGATTACTGTATTATTGAAATGCATGATTGTAGTCTCAGTAAATACTATATGAAACCATCATAAGAGGTGTATTATGAAATTGAACTGCATTTTGTGACACAAACTTCATTACCTTGTGTGCGTTCTGTAATACAGATGTTACACCTATGCACTGTTTACTTTGTGTGCTAAGAGGACGTAATCTTAACAAAACTGCCTTAGTCAGAAATACGCAAGTATATAATCCCATTTTTCTTCTGCACAGACTCCGTGAAATTCAAGTTTCCATAATACCATGTCTTGTATTTCTCTGTGTTCTAACAGAGTGCCACATCAGAAGCCAATTATAGCAGTTGTGTTGTCGCTTCTCTGCTACAGCCACACGTGTCACACTGCTTCAGTGGTTGTAGCACTCGCGTATGCTCGCTTTATCCTTACCTCCTTCTCCCCCTTAGAGGTTTAACAGATTGGTAGGGAAGGCTGAAGGACTTGTCTGGGTGTCAGTAGTTACAAGGCAGGCTGACTACAACTCTGTATTATGCCTTCTGGTATGGTAGGTAACAAGTTGGCTACCTCAAGGTTGGGTCTGGAAGAGCAGATCTGTCCCTGGTTCTTACTATAGCAGGGAAGGAGGAACATTTTAGCTCACCCCCACACCCACATTCACATGGATGGCACATACACACACACACACACACACACACTCCCAAGTTCCACTTTAATAATGTTAAGAGTTGAATGTATTGTCAAAATTTGCACCATGATCTATGATTTAGTATAAAAGCTTGTCTAATATGTTAATTTAGAAGAGCAATGCAAGTTTTGCATCTGAATGTTTTGGAAATCGGAATAAGATCTATGATTTATTATCTATCTATTATTTATCTATGATTTAGTATAAAAGCTTGTCTAATATGTTAATTTAGAAGAGCAATGCAAGTTTTGCATCTGAATGTTTTGGAAATCGGAATAAGAGTCCCTTGAGGACCTTCTGTGCTCTGCTGGAGTCAGCTATTCAGAGCCCTCAGCTTCCCTTTAAGGAGCTTCCTCCAAACCTGTCTTATTGGACTAGTTTAAACTTTAGGAGATCCAAAAAATTTGTATCTTCCAATCAATGAAAGTTGCTACACAATTTTGACTCTTTAAGATACCCCCTTGCCCTCTGGACAGCTCGATGAATTATAATACTTGTAGTGTCTGTAGCTGGCCCTCCTTCCTAACATTTATCATTCAACTGAGATGTCAGGTATCAGATTTCCAAAGCTGTGCCATCATGTTGAACTTAACTAAATTTTCAGGAAAAGTGCAGATGGCTACATCCCATTTGCATAGCAAGAATGCCCTTAAGTAACATTCTAAATGCTAGAATGGTGCCATCTCCCCCTATCTAGATCTTATATAGTTTAAATACAGTAATTTCTAATAATTGTCCTCCAGCATAATGAGCGATTACAGTGTGGAGCATATAGATTTGTTACTTTGTATATAGTCTCCTGTTACAGGACCTACAGAAAAAGTTGCAACATCCAGCACATCCAGGATCAGGTGGTTCCTGGATATTGTCATGTTATATCCAATGTGTAACTTTGTGTACGTAGCAATCTCATGGACAGACCCAGCCATTTAGTTTGTTATTGATATCCTGTCCTATTTTTCCTGCTACACTTTCTGTTCCCTTTCACTACCCATGTAACATGGTGTATGTGTAATAAAAAAGCCAATAAGACACTGATATTTCATACTTTAATCATCAGTTAGTCATTTTCTGGTTAACAGAGATTTCTGGATCATCTGGATATCACAGATTTTAATGTATGAACTTACAGAATTCTTCTTTTATGCAAGATAAGTAGCACATGATGGAATACATAAATGACTTTAGTTTATGTTTCCAACAGCAGTGGTTTATCTTTGATGTCACATTTTGCAACTCACTGAATAAAACCAAATTGTTGTAAATAAACCATTAAATAGAAGCTAATAAATGCTTACAAGTAATATGTTTTTGGACATTATCCATCATCTTGTCTATTTTTAAAAAACTGTCATGTTTCTTCTTAAAAATAGACAAGATGATGGATAATATCCAAAAACATATTACTTGTAGCAATTTACCATCGTCACAAACTTTTAGATCTTGTTATTAATAAATGCGTCTTCATTATTTCCTGCAAGTCTTCAGAAATGAAATATATAAATAATGTTGAAGAGTACTGTCGTCTGGGCTGGGACACCTTTTGTCTCGTAGAGGTTTACCATGTTACGGAGACAGTATGGCCCTATGAAATGTCAGACTATACAGCACATGTTCCAGAAGATAGTACTCATCATATTCATCACAATGAGAACCTCAAAGTTCTGTAAGTAATGTTATTTCTATACTTTTCCCTTCCTGGTTCCTGTTCATTCAGAACTGCTTCCAGTATGTTATTCTTTATTTTAATAGCAGACTCATATTTTATAAGACTCATAATTTCCTGCAAATGTGTTCTAATGTTGTAAGGCTGTTTTTGTTTTCAGAACCTTCTCTCAGGTCTGTGAAATATGCAGTACACAAGAAAACAGGATCACTTGATCCAATTGTAAAGGGTTCTGATGATAATGTAACACACTTGGTATTATTAGCTTTACAATTTCTTTATTAAAACCATCACAACACAACTGTATCAAGCCTACTTTGGCTCGGTTACATGTTTCGTTGTTTACATTCTCTATAGAATGGACAGGACTTTGTAAGATGAGGCACCGACAAAAAATTAACATTAATATTACTACATCTACATCACGAGCCTCCAGAACAGTTTATTATATATACACAAAATATAGAATACTTCAATTTGTCCGTGGGAACACAACAAAATCACAAAAACCAACGACTGACCAATGATGTAAAGCATCACTCGAAGAATTTTATTCTTGTTTTATACTATAACTTTTGTTTTATATAATCTAATTTATTGTATTTTTATGCCAAGTATTTCAATATAATTAATATTATTGTATCCAATTTTAATAGTACTGCAGTTCAGTGGTGTATATATGTTAGCTGTGTATTTGCCTGATGATGGCTTTTAATAGCCAAAGCATGTAGCAGAGCCAGATTAGGCACTGACCTTGATACAGTTGTGTTGTGATGGATTTAATAAAGAAATTGTATATTATAACGCAACAGGATGGATGAAATGAAAATTACTAGCTTTGTTGGAAAACCCTGACCAGAGTACCTTGTATAGTCATATTTTATTGATTTTAATTGTTCATTGACTGGGGCTCTTTCTAACGGAGCCGGCTGAGTAGATACCCCTCATCTGAGGATGGGAGAAGATCCTACTGAAACACTGGGTCCTGGTTTAAAATATCGGACAATGAGCAAAGTCAAGAAAGCTAGTAATGCTGAGAATCACTTGATGATTTTCTGTTTCAGGTACAAATATTCCTGATATGGAACCAAATGGAAAACCATTTTCCTGTGCAAAATGTCATTCTCCATTCGTTGTCAATCCAGCAAGGAGTCATAGGCTAGGCTCAAGAAGGAAATATAGACCACGGAAGATAACTGATCTAGTAACAAAGCAAGTTCTTCTGCTCTGTAATGCTTGTGGTCTTTCCATGGTCAGATCAAAAAAGGAGAGGCACAGAAAGGTTTGTATGCAAACACAAAAACACGTTGCAGTTTGGTTTTTGTGTGTTCTCCCACTGAATAAGACAGAACACAATGTAGAAGTAAATATGTAAACTCAGAAATATCTCTTCCAATTACACATGATGAAGGGATGCTCTTATTTTTAACATTTATGCTGTGAACATTCAAAAACTGGGAAGACATGAAGAATGGTAATCAGAACTACCGTATATATCTGTGTCATTCAGTGAAGGAGACAGTTATGTTCTTACAAATTGTTCAGAACAGATCTTGCAGCTCCTCAAATTGGCAGGTTTACATTTTAAGGTACCTTGTAATTTAATTTCTTAGAGAATGAAATAAGATTCACATAAAGCATCTGATAAATTTTTAGTGTGTATTCAGTGTAAACATTTGTGGCTTAAGTAGCTTAGATGCCTGAGTTGTCAGAATATGTCAAGCTCAAAAACACGGTAAGCTGTATTTGATAGTATTTGCATACCAGTTTTATCAGATTGTGAGTTCCATGCAGGAAGAATAAATACAATTATATTTGATATACTCTTAAAATTTACAGGATACAGACACATATGATTACAGAAAGATGTTCATAGAAGATTTGGAACATGTCAAATATCCATTTTATACGTTCTGATTTTTAACAGAATTTTAGTCGAGATATAAAATGAATGTGTTTTTATAGGCATAGTTCATTATTTTCACAATCATTTATATGCCTCAAGCAGGTTAACTCTGCTGTGGAAATTGTTTAATCATTAAAACGCAAACATTTGCGTTCTGATTGTCTGGAAATGTTTAATTCCCATAATCTGCATACAGTATTTGTCTTTACTATGTCCTATGCCTTTTTATATTGCATTCAATAGTATGAACTGTTTCCAGAATATTTGATGTCATTGTTCTCATTCACTTGCTTCAGGATAATTCCTGTTCAGTGATGTTTACATTTCTGGCTCTAGAAAGTTAGTAGCACTGAAAAATTTCAAATGTATGACTCAAATACCACGTACATACAATGTTACAGAAAATGACTGTGCACTAAGCAGCTTTGTCACATAGTCCTGAGAAGCTATTGTTAAGAACTGGTTGCAGAAAGGGCCAAAACTGAAAGAACACTTAATTGAAAAGAGCTCTAGGGACTACCTGTAATTATACAAAATGTAGCATCGGAATCAAACATCTTGCCAAAAGAGGGGTACCAGAAATCCTTCAACATATGACAGGATAGAATCATAAATCACCACGAGTATTCTTTGGAGAAATTAGAGTACATGTTTTGAAAGTCAGTAACTAGCTAATGAACGCTGCGGAGCAGTTTTTCTTGAGAAGCTAATAGTTGCTTAGGTAGTCAAGATACTTCCCACCTCCTGTGTTTGACATTGTTTTACTTTAAAAGAAGTCCCAGAACTTCCTGATGGAGCTCATATTCATATTTCTTATTTTATGGCCTGGCGAGTGCTGTGGTTCACTCTTGAGGATGCGTAAATGTGTGCAGGAACCTCCAACACAGGAAGAAAAGGACTGTTATTTGAAGAAGGCTGCTGAATTTGCAGCATCACTGGCTGCATCCCTCCAGGACCCCGATGCACTTCGCCTTTACTGTCCAGCGTTTAAATCATCAGCTTGTCAGTGTTTACAGAAATACATCTCTGCAGATGGTAATGAAGTATTTTTATCTGATTACATTTTACATAAAAACTTGACATGGAAGGAATTTGTAACTTTTCTCAACCCAAATTAAAAGTTTTACCTTTCTCTGTTATTATTTTACTTAGACTCTAACTTTAAATGTGGTTTAGTTGATTTTTATCAGCAACTGAAGGTAGCCCCAGTTATGCAGCATCAGTAATTAATAACTGTAACCCTGGTCTGGTCTATGCAATGTATGAATTATTTTATGATAAGGGGACGTACAAGAAATTGATACTTTGGTTAGTTGGCCCATTATATATATATATTAGATTTCTGCCTACAGTCCTGACATCACTGACCAAATTAGGTGATTGGCAGCAAATTTGAAATTCAGCCATTTAGTTCTTGCTATGGTTCTTGTTGAAGATACAGTATTAATTTGAGTTATGAGGGTTGCTTTTGGTGTTAAATGCTTGGCTTAGTAGGTGACATTGCCTGGTAGCCTTTTCATTAATTGTTTTCATCTTTACCATGATGACAGTAAGTTATATTTGTAGGAATATATTGCTATTTTTTTAACTTCTTTCTTTCTTTCTGTAGTTTGGCAGATGTTTTTCTGAGTTTAAGTTATAAACCAAGCAAATTAAGAGATGATTAATATTCCCAGTATATTATCTTTACTCTTTGTTTATAGTACGAATGTTGTATGTGTTCAAAAAGAGCATGTCAAACCTCCCAGACTGCATCATGTTTTGTAGTGAGGTAGTGCGAATGTCTAATCATTATGAATTCCAAGTCACAGACAGGGAAGAAGAGCAGAATGGGTCCAAGCAGGGTGACACTTATGTGGTATAAGAGGTGTAGTTCTGACAAGAAATTTTGTGACATGTGAAACTCCTTTGCGCCGGTCACGGTAGCTGAGCGGTCTAAGGCGTGTACTGTCTTCGCTCTCTCGGAAACCGGGACCGTGGGTTCGAATCCCACTCAGGGCATGGATGTTTAGTTTGTGTGTGTGCGTTTTTGTACAGGTAGAGGCCTTGAGATGAGCTGATCACCAAATGTGTACGATCTAGAAAAACGGAAGTGAAGGGAGAAGTTCATGCAGGTAGGCCTAGGCCCACTGGGGCTGTAGTGCATAATGTGTTTCTCAGATCACTTTACCACAGGGATATGAAATTTATGTCCATTGCTGAGAATTAATAAAATGAATTTCTCATGGGTCCTGTCCCCTACATGAATGCAGATTGAGGTATTGCAAGTAAAATAATGAGTGTGTGTTTGGAACCTCCCACAGTCAGACAGACAACTCCCACAGTGTAGCAAGAGCAGATGATATTTATGTACTTGCAACGTGGCTGTCTGTACTGCCACACAAGCACTACCCAATCACCGATCACCATAGCAGGTGCAGCATCCATTGGTTAGTGCACCACCTAGTGGCAAAATGATGGGCCTCTGATACGGTAGCATCAGTGACAGTTATGTTTGCATCCAGAGATCACTACAGCAGTGACTCTACTAGTACCAGCACTGCAGCTGACTCTGCCAGTGACCACCAGTGCTCCATAGGCTAGCCAGTCTTGCTGTTACAGCCAAAGCTTCCCTGCTATTCCCCTGGCTTGCCATCGCTGGGCTGCAGCAAAGAACAACATTGGGCTGCTACAAGGAAGCATGCCATGCTGGCTAGCTCGCCGCAATGAAAGCTTCAGACAAATTGCCCTTTTCAGGGCCTCCAATAGCACCATCGTCACTAGCACAGGCTATCCGCTATGAAGGGAGTCTCCACCAGTATTATTCAGATACACTGCCCGCTCGTCTGTAATACCCGCTCTAAGTGCAATAAACATTTGCTGTTGTAGATTTATGTGTTTGTCTCAGCGAGCATCAACATTCTGCAAGTGTAACATCACCCCTGTAATTTCTCGGTAAATTGAGAAAAAGAGAACATACTGTGAAGGCCAATAGGATTTTGAGACATCGAGGCTCCCACATTCTCTAGACCATCGGCTCAAAGATGGCAGTGAAGTTGTCAGCCTTACACACTGGCCGCCTTTTACCCCCCACAGGAAGATTCCTGGTACCCATTCCTGTTAGAGGCTGAGTCAACCCCAGGGCCATAGTGTGGCTGGAAGGATTAGGTCAATTGAAAAATCCAGTGATCTCATCGGGATTTGAACCTGCGACTTTCCGGCTTGTGGCATAGTGCCTCAACCAACTACAGTACAGTGTGTCCCAATTTCCTGGTGTCACTTGGAATTAACTTAGTTTTGTTAATCCAGGTTATGTCAAAATCAGTTTCTTATAGGAACCAGTGCAACACCCACTGAGAATTCAGAGGGAATTCTCGTCATTTGCTGAATACGCTTTTGTACTGTTAACTTGCTCTGCTTTCTCCTGTATTCCTTTCCAGTCCTACATGTTATCAAGTAATGTGTTAAGGCCAGTATTTAATGCCATCTCCCATGGATAAGATGTATGTGAACTGTCCTCTTCATATGGTATAATACTCTTCATATATCCACATCAAAATATTATTAATATTCTCAGAACACACGTACGATACACTGAAACCACAGACTGCTCATTTGTTTGTGACCTACTACATAATTTAGGAAGAGTTATATCATCTGTCCTACAGATGTACAGTTGAAAAAACAATGTTATGCAGACTAAGAAACAGTTATATGAAAAGTGTTTTATATATATGAGATTTATCTTTGTTATTAGGTAGTTTCAGGTTGCCAAAACAACAAACTGTCAAGCATTAACATATTCCAGAATATGTTAATGCTTGACAGTTTGTATTTAATTGAAAGTGGTTTTGTTTGGTAAATACAGTGGGCATATACCTGCAGTCATGTCACAGTTTTAAAGTTTATCATCCAAGAACAGGGATTTGAAACTTCAAGCACATACATTTGGTAGTTGTACATTTCTTCTTGGCTGAAAACTGCAAAAACAGTGCTGCAGTTGACCAGTGATTGTTAATTTGACCTTCAAGATGGGTTGTTTAATTGTCTCATGGATTTCATCTTTCTCTTGGGGTCAACAGAGGATAAGTCTGTCATTCACCCAGTTCAACAAATTTTGAACAAGGTGCATAAAATTCTTGGTGACCAAGATTTTCTGCCACAGATGGTAATATGATATAGTCATTTATTTATGGCTTATTTAGCAGTGGTTTCAGTAACCCAGACCATATAACATTGATTGATACGATTACTGGTAAATGGCAAACAAGGAATAATATGGCAGGTAGTAGTTATGATGTAAATTGTACTATTTCACCATTTGCCATAGAAGGACAGCAAAACCACAAAGGACCTTGATTAGGATATTTGGTCTCCAGAGCAGGATTTGAACTCAGAACATTCTGAATATGAAGGAGTGCCACTCATTCAACCATAACAGTTGGCAATTTACATTTTGTACATTCAATTGGTGAACTTTTTTGTTCATCTCTGTGTTCCCTGACTAATCAAATGGCTGATAATAACTATTCTGCCCTCTTAGTTACCACGGCCCATGTTCCGATTGTAGTCTTTAACAACTGCAGCAGCAGGTTTTAGAGCTTTCCCATATTCATCATAGCAGTTGCCTTCTGCTGTAGTTTATACAGATTGTCAAGTTATGTCTGTCCCTACTATGTATGTCACCCTAATTTTATATTACTGGCTTATTGTTAAAGCCCCCAGCATCCGTTTCCTATTGTGTCTGACAGTTCTGAAATAGGTGATAGCTCTTATGTACTTCTCATCAAATATATTTTGGAAGGAGGGAAAAGTGTCCATGTAATGTGAGATTTTTTACTGTTGCATTTGTAGCCATCACCACCCGTGTTGGATTTTGCCTGTTATTTCTCATATATATGGCTCACATTAGCTATCATGTCACACATGTAACCCTTGACCCTCAAAGCAATAAACATTTGAGAAAATTTTGATTTATTTCAGTTACTTTCCTTTAGCAGAATAAGATCTGTAGGTCACTGCGTGACTTTGAAACTGCTGATGGTGGTCCTATTTAATTTTAATTTTAGGTAAGGGCCAAGAAGAGTCTAATGGAAGAGCCCTGCATTTACTGTCACTTATGAAGGAGGCTGAGCGTTTGACAAAACAAAGGAATGTCCAGCACTCAAATGAGGTAGTAATGAACAGTCAACTTATTTAGTATGTAATTCTTGTTCTCTTGCCATGCACTGTGCTTTTCCATTATACCACACTTTGAATTCCCAGAGCTTACCATACTGTTTCATCATGCTTTAGTATTAGTCAATATAATTAGTATACTGTGGCACCAGTCATTTGTTTCATAATGCCCAGTTTCCATCGAAATTATTTCTGTGAAAGAAGGTTATCTATTATCTAGGACAGCCAGAATATTTTTCAATATGTGCATTTCAGAAAATCATGTCTCTTATGTTAATTTTTCTTTTCTTTCCTTTGTGAAATAGAGAAAAGCATCTCCTGTAGTCTTTATATCCATGTACTTCAGAGAAACCATCAGAAGTATTTCAAATATTATGACAGTGCTTATTTTTTGCTCATGAAATTAATGAAATATATGCACCAAAATGTAATGTTCCATATTTTATATAACAATAAGACAGATGTTAATAATGGAAGTTATTTTTTAGTATTTTGTCTTACCAAAATGGAGTGCATAATTTTCTCAGTGACAGGGAGAATTTGAATAAATCCAATTACAGAGCAACACAGAAGAAGGAACAGGGACAGATAAACATGAAAAGCGAAAGCCACAAGTTCCTTGTGGGCTACAGAAGTGCAGAAGTAAGGAGTTTGAGGAATTTGTTCTAAGAAATCGACAGTATCTGCGAGTGGAGCTTCATTTGTGTGAAAGAGCTTCTCAAAGAATTTTGATGTATTCAAATAATTTTTTGCACAAGAAACTGAAAACTTCTCCCAACAGGTAAGAAAAAAGTTTTTAAAATGAAGCATCAGTGTGGAAAAGAATTAATTCACTAATATGTCAGCACAATTCAATGTAAGAAAGTTGAGAACTCATTTTGGTAGCTTCTTTGTTTTATTTACATTTATTATATTTTATTATATAAATGTAATGTGGACCATTATGTAACTTTGTGGCAGACAGTTTTTCATGTGCAGAATTTGTTGTTGACTTTTACAGTATATGTACTATATCTGAAACAAGTTATGAATGAATGAAGATCACAAAATTAAATATTTCTACCATCATGATTCAACAAATACCTTCTCCCCACACTCTCACTGCACACTTTACAGCAAGATAACCTAGATTTTGTTTCCTGGGCTGTCTGTCCACAACGTAAGTTACAGAGTTCTTTCCTGGAAGCGGCCAACACGTGGAGGTTTCATCAGGGGTATCACCTGATAAGATATTATGTGCTTGCCAGTCAGCTTAGGGTTGATCTCCCCACAGGTGGTGGGCTTTATGACATACCCTCCAGTAACTTAAGCTGACTGTTTCCTCAATATCAAGGAATTCACTGTTATCTAAGTCTATGGAACAGAACTCAAATAAGGCCAAGGCATTAATTTGGATCTTTACAAAACTGTAAGGACCTTTAATTGACATTTCTCTGGCATTATTTAAGAATCTTAATCCTCTGTAGACTCATGTTTCTTGAATAAATGCAATACCTGACTTTTCCACGCCAAGCTTAAGGCAGAACTTTGCTATGACATAAGTTGTACTGAATAATTTTCATGATTTAGGTTTTATTTTGGTAGAAAATGCATACAAAATTTTCTTCAGAAAGCTTGCAGAGGTTCAGCTGTCTTAGGGTTAGGGGTCAACAGTGAGTTTCTATGATTATACGGAGTGTCTGGATGAAAGGCATCCAAGTAAAATAATTATATCTCAGAAAGCATTCATTATACATACTTATGGGTTGCACCATTATAAAGGGAAACTATCAGTTTTTTCTCTGAGTATATAACTTTCTCATTCAATTTCAGTGTGGGCTCCATTTGTGGCATGACAAGTTTCCAGACAGTATTTGACCTCGTTTCACGTTGCTTGAAGCATGTCTGGTGTTACTATAGCCAGAGCATCCCTTATGTGGGCTTTCAGGTATTGAAGGTCGTTGATCTTAACCTGGTAGACAATGTTTTTCACATAACCCCACAAGAAAAAATTCAGTGGGGTTAAATCTGGCGACCTAGGAGGCCAAGTGATTGGTCCATCTCTGCTGATTCATCTCCCAGGCATCTCTCTGTCCAGGTGATTCCTAACATGGTGGCATAAATGTGGTGGTGCCTCATCTTGCTGGAGGATAGTTTGAGGTGGTAATTGGGACAGTGCATACAACTCCAGCATGTCCAAATATGAATGTCCGGTCACAGTCTTTTCTGAAAAGAAAAACGGTCCAATCAACTTGCCATGCATTAAGCCAGCCCACACATTGACTTAGGGCCTGCCTCTCTCCAACTCACATGTGACATGTGAATTTTGACTGCCCCAAATCCTGCAGTTGTACCTATTTACAACTCCACTGACATGGAATGTTGCCTCATCCAAGAAGCACACTTGGCAGAGGAAATTGGGTGATGCATCAGTTCTTTCTAGCATGGCCACAGTGAAGTTTGTGCGTGCTACTTAGTCACTCAGTTTTAGTGCGTGAATCGTTTGAATCTTGTACACTCTTAGGTGGAGCCTTTTATGTAGCACATTGTGCACTGTTGAACATGGAATTTGTAACTGCAAGGTAGCAGCATGAATTTATTTGCACAGATTTAGCTGGAATGCCTTTCTCATATGATTGACATTTTCTTCAGAGATCCATGTCTTTCCAAGAGATTTTACATGCAACAGACTACCTGTAGTCCTCAGTTTGTTGTTCTGGAACCTAATTCTTTTCTGTATAGGAGGTTGACGTCCATATTGCATTCTAAAATGACACTAGACAGCCGTAAGAGATTGCAACTCTGCTAGCCACAACACACATTGAACCTGTTCTTGTGGTGTTGACATTGTTACTGAGCTCACTGAAGGTCACCATCTGGCGCATGCATTTAAGCCAGGCATGAGAAATACTTTCAGAGTTTTGCTTTCTAATGACATAAACGAGATACATGTGNAGAATGCTCGAGGCTTGCTGAAGCCGGTGTCAGAATTGGCAAATGAAACATGCTGCAGTGACAGATGTGTACAGATGGTACTAACCCATGCCAAGCTATTAGAAGTGTGGCGGGCCACAGCAAAGTTAGGACAGCGTGAGGCAAGGCGAGTCTTGGCAGAGATGTTAACTCCGTCAGGGGGTACAAAAGCTAATTGCTACAAATTCATTTCCATGGTGACAGGTAGGTGAGGTTAATAATGAGCATCTGTTACTTTTAAGGCATGCAGCTTGTTATTTTATAATGACCTAGTCATTTGATTAGTTAGCTGAATCAACTTTATACACTCTTAGGAATTTCACAGAGTGACTAATTGAGAGCAGATGATGTGCCAAATGAAATTGTTTTGCCTAGGTAAAGTGTGAAAACCCATTTTCTTACAATGCACACACACCCCTATCATTACACTGATTGCTGTGAGTGCATTCCTATCACATTCCTACATGCTTGTTAACTGCAAATGTTCAGTTAATATATGAAATACATAGTGAAATTCTCAACATTTTACATCTTAACTGCCATGAAACAGTTACTTCATGAACTCCTCTGTTATTTTGTAAAGTAACTAGTTAGATTTCGGAACTTTATTCTCAGTACATATGTGGTCTGACAATTAAGTTTGCAAACTCATCATGATAAACGTGTTATATCCCTCATTGCTGAATATCACTGTGGTCGCCTTCAAAGTACTCCCTTTGGGAAGCTATGCACTGATGCCAGTGTCTAGTCAACCCTTCAAAACAATTTTGGAATTGGTTTTGTGGAATGACCTTCACAGCTGCTGTCATATTGCTCCTGATGTCATCAATGTGAAAATCAAGTCAGCATGAAATTAAGATGAAAAATTATCAGTATTGCTAAGAAATTAATATTCTTTTGGTATCTATCTCCTTTATATCAGTAAAGGTAAAGTTGTTCCTGTCCTTAAATAATTAAACACTATACCATGAAGGTGTACGTACAGATCCATGTAGTCTTGACCTTGCCACTAGTAAGAGGTGGGTAGTCAGCTTCACACCCCATCCTCTTTAACTACAGAGAAATAGCTCCCAGTACCCATTGGATATCAGGCTGGGTGGGCCCCAGAACCAGTCTGGATGACATGGAGAAGAAAAAACCTTGCCCCTACTGGGATTTGAATTTGGACCCCTCAGTCATCCAGCCCATAGCCAGTCACTAAACAGATTGCACTATTCCAGCTCCTCCCTTATACCAGTTATCCAAAATTTAAATTTAATTATTTGTTCAGTGTTCCATAAAACATGAGAAATGTAAGACTGTGATTTAACATGTGTGTCAGAAACACAGAATTTTAAGGATAGGTAAAATTAAGTTGATGTCACAGAGAGATGTCTATTCTGCAGTCAGATGTTAATGCTTGTTTAGCTGATTCTTGTTGCCCAAGAGCAGTTTTTTCTGTCAGTTGGTGTTTTCACTGCAATTTTTGTGTTGAGCCGTGAAACATGCCTCAATAATATATATAGCTGAAAGTTTTAGTAAGTTATAAGGAAACTGACATTATTCCACTTACAACTTAGTTCTTCTGATTTTCTGGTTTCAGGGTGCAGTTATGCAACAATATGTCTGGTCAGTGACCAGATGAAGAGAACACAAGGTGAACGAGAGCCTCCAGAACATGGCCTAAAGCAGTGGTGGCGCGATCACCCAAAGAAGAAGAAGCAGAAGAAAGTTTCCAGTAGGTATAAATATGTATGTGAATAAGAATTGGGATGCATTTTCTCTCTTATCAGGCACAGCACAAGTAAGAAGAAATAAAATTAGCTTTGTGGTATGTCAGATATCACTTTTTCATGTTTAAACTGACACACCCCCTACTGGGGCTGAAGAAAGTGGCTGTCCAGAGGTCAGCATTGGTCATTGTGGGTTACTATGGAAAACAAAGTCAACTTATCAAATATGGAACATAAACTTATTAAATAAAAATGTGAGATGATAAACAAATAAAGTTAACACATGTAATAACAGCAATAGCAATGTAAACCAGAAGTAGAGAACAGAAGCCAATTGAAACTTAGAAGTCAGGGAAGATGTTTTTGACTGCTGGGAGTGTGAGTATTTTGTGCAGGCCTACTAAGCCCATAGTCCCTACAAGTCCTAATAGGTAGAAATTGCAGAATCCATCCTCTTCCAAATAAATGATTGGCAGACGTTACACTGAATTTTGCTTAGATTAAATAGCCATCAAGAGGAGAAGCATGAAAAAAAGTAAAAAAGTTTTGGAACAACAACCTCTGGGTGACCACCATAACAAGCACTGCAGTGAAGAACTGACAAACAATACCTGGAAACATTATCTTCTGCTGATAATTGGTCAGCTAAGAACAGGACTGAATCTCTGTTGAGTGTTAGTATCTTCATATAACATAAGAAGCTTGAGCAGAACCAGACAAACTGGAATATGGATGTCAGCGTCATACATATGTGACGGCCTCAGCAATAACATTCTGGGTACCCCTGATATAACATATCTTGTACTTGAAGGAGGATAGTCTTACGATTCAATGACTTGTTGTGCCTAATTGACACAGGCGAGATATACACCACATAAGAGCTTGGTTGTCCATCTCAAGATTGAATTCTGCATGCTCCAAGTATGACCTGAATTTCTCCAGCCCAAAAAAGAACAGCCAAAACTTGGGCTTCTAAGTGGAAAACTTCCTTTCCTGTTGGGACAAGGTCTTGGAAGAATGAGCTGTAGGCTGGTGGTCGCTATCAAGTCCTGTCTAATACAATCCATATCTCTAACTACAATATGCTACATCATACAGAATCCATCTTTCAGAATACTAGGAACCGCAACATCCGTTCAAGAAGAACTCATGATATAACACTTCCATGCAGAACAACAGAATAATCAGTGAGTGCTACACACACAGCTATAAATAGCAACCTCAATCCAAGATTCCCACAGAATAAACACTCCAACATAAGACAACAAAATTGACAACGGATGATGAACACTAAGTACACACAGGTGGTTGTAACTAATGCAAAAACGCCACACAAAAATAACATTTTTAATATTATAATACATATTCTTAATTTTTCAGATTACTCACTAAACACCAATCAACATGACCTTATTTAAATTACTATTATTATTATTATTATTATTATTATTATTTCTTCCTTATTCCATTACATCTATAGTAGGCTAAAGCCTTAGATACAGAATTGTGTCAATTTATCTTGATAATACTATGAAGCAATTGTCAAAAACTTATAATATATGACAGTGTTTGTTTACATCATAATACAATTACTCTCTAGCACAGTACATTCAAAATTATCATTTAAAATAAAAATTTAAGATAAAAGTTTCCATCATAAGTAACAGAATATTTTGGTCATATAGCTTTAACATATACAACAAATCCAACATATAAAAACATTCAGTTATAAGTATGGTTATCATACATTCACGATTATTATCCATTTACTGTACTACTCAACATCTTATATATTTATATAGTTGTGTAAGCATTATCTCTTAAAATATTCATCCAGTGTATAAAAAGAATTAAATAAAGAAATTGCTTTAAATTGTTTTTAAACCTATTTATATCATTAGAAGTTATTTTAATTTTATTAGGTAGTGCATTGTAAATCCTTACGGCCATGTGAATTACCCCATTACCATATTTCATCAAATTTACCTGGCTCATGTATATCCATATCATGTCTAGTATTTATTTCATAGTGATCCATATTTGTATCAAATATTTCTCTATTATTTACTACAAACATCAGCAGAGAATATATATACTGTGATCTTAAAGGAAATATATTCATATTCCTAAACAGTTCTCTGCATGACTCTCTGTAGCCACATCCTTTTATTATTCTTATAACTCTCTTTTGTATCTTAAAAACTCTTTCAGCTTGCGCTGAGTTACCCCAAAACATTATATCATATGTCATAACAGAATGGAAGTATGAATAATAAACACTTTTTAATGTTTTTACAGACACCACTGGTTTTACATTTCTTATCATATAACAAGCTGTATTTAGTTTCTTTATTATCTCATCTATATGTCTATCCCAAGTTATATCATTTTGGATAGTCAGGCCAAGAAATGTAATGTGATTTGTATTTAATAAGACCGTTCCTATGTCTCCCATTTCTCTAACTACATTATTTTTTACAGTGAAGTTTATATAATATGTTTTCATTATATTAAGTGACATTAAATTTTTTTTAAACCAGTCCTCCAGCATTTTATATACTTCATTTATTATATTTTTAAGTTTTATTGGATTGTCCAGAGAGATTAAAAAACTGGCATCATCAGCAAATAGAATGGGAATACTCTTAGTCTCTAAAACCTTGGGTAGGTCATTTATATATATTATAAACAGCAGTGGTCCCAGTATCGACCCTTGCCGGGCACCATTAGTTACTTTAACCCATCGAGAGTTTAGTTTACTACTGTTTGTCCCATTGGAGATAGCAGTTCTCTGTTTTCTATTCGATAGATATGACTTATATAGGTCGTATTGTCTTTTATTCCATAACACCCCAATTTATTTAATAATATATCATGGCTAACAGAATTGAAAGCCTTTTCTAAGTCACAGAAAATCCCACAGACTTGCATTTTTTATTTAATGAGTCTAGTATTCGAGAGATAAGTCTATAAATTGCATTTTCAGTCGCTTGATTTTCTCTAAATCCAAACTGGTATTTGCTTAATATACTATTATCATTCAAATCTTTTAACAATCTACTATGCATTGCCTTCTCAAATATCTTACTAATAGATGTCAATATGGATGTAGGTCTGTAATTTGATTCTAAGTTTTTATCACCTTTTTTTGTATATTGGTATAATTGTAGCATATTTTAATCTGTCTGGGAAAATACCCTCATGCATAGCCCTGTTACATAAGTAACTTATAGGTTCACTAATAAAGATTTTACAGGCTTTGAGTATATTATTTGAAATTTCATCATATCCATGGGTTTGACTAAATTTTAGGGACTATATAATCCTCTCTATTTCCCTACTTGTAGTTTTTATAGTTTTTATGCTAGGTAGTGGACTTTCAAATGCATCAGTCAAGTATGTCATATAATTTGTAGTTTTAGGTGTATTATTTTCACCATTTCCTTTTATATATTTATGTATATTAACCACTAAAATACCTATTAAATATTTCAGCAATATCGTTCAAATTAGTATTCTTTTTACCTTCAGTGTCCAAGGTTTGAATATTTTCTCTATTTCCTTTCTTTAACACTTCACCATTTATTATTCTCAAGGTGGTTCTAGCTCTATTTTTTTTAATATTTAATTTGTTTATCATATGTCATCTTAGCTAGATTTATCACTCTAATTAATATTTTGCAGTTCTTATAATAGGTCACTATTATAGGGTTGTTACTTTTTTTTGCTTCAACATATAATATCCTTTTGTTTCTACAAGAAATTCTTATACCAGTGGTAATCCATGATTTCTGTTTATACTTTTGTCTACTTGTTATTGGAAACGACTATCCCAGCATTTGCATGGATATCCTGAAGGAAGTGTCAGTCAGGATACTCTGTGTCCTTCTGAAATACAAGCTGGAAACTGTCCTGTTTCAGTGAAATTGCTTGGTCACTTTGTGTAAAGAATACATAAAATTATATAATATAATAAGTGGGATTTGGAATATATTTACTGTTAACAGATAAATCAAAGAAGATGGGCAACACTGAAGAAGATACTCCTTCCTCACCCTTAACAAATGTTGCCAATATTCACCTTCCACACAGAGAAGAACTAGACTCCCTGACCCCACAACAAGCTTCCTGCCATTTGCAGAAGCTACTTGAGCTGCAGAAACAACTTTCAGCACAACAAATTCAACTGCAACAACAGATGCAGGAGGTGAGACTGAAGATGAACAAGGTTCAGCAGCTGCCCATAAGTTCAATTCCAGTGCAAGCAGCTCAGTCAGCCAAGAACATTGAAACAGTGACAGTATTGGCCCCAGCTGATGCAAATGACAGTGGTGGAGAGTTGGTAACAAGAAGTGGTGCTCAGCAAGTGCTGCATATCTTGGAGCTGCCCACATCATCACCATCAGGTGAAACATTGTCTGTCATTGTATATCAAGATCAAGCATTTTCATAATCAAGGAAAAAATTCATGCAAAAGCTGCACATACTTTCCCTTATATGCTTGATGGATCACAGCCATCCTAAAATTAATATTTAATAAAGATTATCTGTCTTAAATATAAACAGTTTTTAGTCCATGATAACGGCCATAGAGAGCAGATTGTTATTCGAAGGAAAAAATAACACTGCAATTTTATTTGGGAATATCAGTACTATAAATCTGTGAAATTTGATAAAAAAACATTATAGGTGTTTTTGAGAGAAATAATAACTTGTGAATGAGCCCCACCTGGGTGGTCTATAGTTTGAATTCCATTATGCTTAGGATGGCAAGTGGTGTACAGAATATTACTCAGACCTATCACCTATATAACTGACTGATTATCTAACTCACTCACTCATTCACTATCTCCATGGTGTTATCCTTCTTGAGAAGCTCTCAGTTGCTCAGCTACTAAAGAATTTCCCAACATTTTACAGTGTTCATAAGAGCCCTCTACTGGTCCATATCTTAGCAGGATGACTCTAGTCCATAACACTTCATCCTGTTCCTCTGAGATATATCCTGCTATTATCCTGCCACATCTTCCTAGTGGTCTCTTTCCTTCTGGCTTTCCCACCAAAACCCTGTATGTATTTCTTTTCACCCCATGCATGCTGCGTGCCCTTTCCATTTTGTATCGCCTGACTTGATCATTCAAATTATATTTGGTGAAGCGCATGCATTATGAAGCTCATCCAACTTACTGTTTCATCTATCTTCAGTCCAAATATTCTTCTCAGCACCCTATTCCCAAATACTGTCAGTATACAGTTGTTCCTTTAATGTCAGAGAACAAGTTTCATGCCAATACAAAACTACAGGTTTTCTTATAGTTTTGTATATTTTAATTTTTATGTTTTTAGACAGAGACAAGAAAGAAAAAGGTTCTGAACTGAATCGTTGAAAGAATTACCCACATTCAGTCTGCTCTTTAGTTCCTCCTAAATCAGATTTTGATTTGTTATTGTCGCTTCCTGTATCTTGTTTTTCATATTATTTTACTGCTTCATAAATAATTTCATTAATGCGGTTGCAAGCAACGNTTGTCCTGTAGTCTGCTGACATACTTAGATTTCTCTTCATATACTTCTAGACCAACATCCATACTAGCATGACTTAGAGCTTCTATGTCTTTCCTTATGTTATTTATGTTATTTCCCAATAGATTTACATCACCCGCACAGAACAGCAGCTGATTTGTCCCATTTAATTTCAGTCCCATCTAGTTTTCCTGGACCTTCATAATGGTATATTCTAAAGCAAAGTCAAAAGGCANCAAAAGCAATTATAGTAAAGCTACTCCTTGTCCTGGACCATTTTGAATTGCAAATGTATCAGACAAATGTTTAGCTATACACACTTTATTATAGGTTTCATTTAAACATATTTTAATAATGACAATATTGTATGAGGAATATTTGGAAAGTAACTTCTGGTGAGCTGTTAACAAAACAAGCAATGAGAGAGGGCAGCCTAGGAGATCTGATGACTATGTAGATTGGGTTTCCAGACTTTCATATGGAGACTGAAGAGGTTGATCTGCCAAGCAAGTGCAGAGATACAGATGCTGCAAATGACTGTCCACAGTTCTTCAGAAGAGCTTACATTTAAACCACACAAATTACAGGTAGTTCAGAAACTTACAGCATGTGATAAATGGCTTAGAATGCAGTTTGCTACACACATGCATACAAATTTTGGAAAATGATATTTTCTTAAGTCATATTTTCGTCACTGATGAGGCAGAATTTAACATCTCTGGATGTGTCAGTCAGCATAACTGTGTCATTTGGAGGATTGACCCTCCTAGAGAACATTTAGAACATGAATGGGATAGTCCTAAAGTGCTGTGCATTGACATGTGAAAGTCATCAGCCCCTTTTTCTTTATAGCAGACATTAATACAAGCAACTCATTCCTAGACTTGTTGGAAAATTATGGTCCTCTGCAGCTCAACAACAGCAGCAATCTTATTCAGCTAGATGGTGCACCTGTTCATTTTGCTCACCTTGTCCATGAGTGTTTGAATGTGAATTTTCCAGGTTGATGTAGGAAGAGGACTGAATGCATGGCACCCTCATTTTTGGGTGAAAGACAAGGTGTACAGCCAAAGAGTGAACATGATGGATGAAATGAAAGCATGGGTCACTGCAGCAATTGCAAATGTTTCAGCGTACATGCTACAGTGCATATGGCAAGAGGCAGACTACAAGTGTGATGTATGCAGAGCCGCAGATGGCGCTCACTGTTAAGTGTTTTGCACCTAACAGTTTTGCCACATGTATTGAAAAGTAATGGCAGCAGTGTTTACTGCACATAAGAGTCCTACCAAGATATCACTTACAAGCACCGATGTTGCTTTACAGTCATCACAGAGAATGTCCATCCACAACCCACCATTTCATTGATGGCCTCCAATGGAGATTTTGAGCCCTTGACTAATATCAGTGTCAACCTGCAGGGCAGAGGGCAGACTACATTCAGCAACATTGTTATTCTACCAGAGTCAGCTCTTGCAGCCAACACAACCACACAAGGTATTTACATATTATTAACAAATATGAAATTATGTCATCAAAAAGTTTTAATTCTGTAATTTCTTATATATGGGTAAAATGTGACATTACCACATTGAAATTTAAAAATAACTGAACTCCGTGACCCACGTTTGCTCTCATGATCATCCTGTCTTAGATCGTAGAGCTTATACAATGTCCCTCCCACATTCATGCAAACTCATGAAAACTACACCTGCATAAAATTCTGCAGTTCACAATACTTTATATTGCTCATTTCGTATAATCACTGATGTATGTTTCCTATTCAGATTATAGTGTAATTAATTGTTCTAGTCTCCTTTTCTTGGAGGCCAGGATAGCCTAGTCAGGGTAGCGGATGGCTACATGCTGGATGACCGAGGGGTCGGAGTTCGAGTCCCAGTAGGGTCAAAAATTTTCTCTTCTCAACATCATCCAGACTGGCTCTAGGGCTCATAAGGCCTCCTTTCCAAATGGTACTGGGGACTCTTTTCCCCGGGGGTAAAGTGGCTGGGATGTGAAGCTGACCACTCACCTCCAACTACTGCCAAGGTCAAGAAAATGTGGATCTATACATCCACTCCTCCATGTGCCTTCTTGGTGTAGTGCTTAATTAGTTAAGCACAGGGACAGGTTTACCTTACCTGTAAGCCTCCTTTTCTTAGTTCACAACAAAAAGTTGCCTTATGGCTTCACATCCATCTTTTAGCAAATTTTTATGATATCTCGTGAACATCATGTCATTACACACCACCCCACCTTTGTACTTATCAGTATCCTGCATTCAATAATATCAATGTGCAAGCTATGAAAACTTCTGAGACTTGAATGACACTAGCGTTACTCAATGTAAAGCCCTCAAAATTCTGTGTGATAAATTGGGAAACTTTTGTTAATTTTTTATATAATGTGAAAAACAATTTGGTGGGTGTGTAAAATATATCTTTAACTTTTGGCTTGATGGTGGTTACTATTTAAGTTAAACAAGTGAAATTTTATATGGAAGTAGACCATAAATGTACCTATATAATTTGTATTAAACATTTTTGTATGCCAGCAAATTAGAAAGATGACACTTGAGACTTTGAGGTTACATTTAACAAAGAGCTAGTCTCAATCACTGGGCAAACCCCAGTCTGTAGAAAAACAACCTATGAACAACCGACAACCGGTTCCATCAGTGGGAGGAAANCCGTTTCAGAGACTGGATCTGTCTCCATCTTCAGGTGGATAGGAAAGGATAAACCTACTCAGTTCGGCCCCTTAGAAAGAGCTAGTTTCAATCATTGGGCAAACCCTGGTCTGTAGAAAAACAACCTATGAACAACCGACAACCGGTTCCATCAGTGGGAGGAAAGGATAAAATCACAGTAAAAACATGATAGAAAATTTGTGCCAAGCATGAACTTGTCAACAATGTAAAGAAAGAGAAGTATAGGTTATACTCCATGAATTCAGTTAAAAACAAAAGTAAGAACTGGATAATGCGTGCCTAATCTGCGTGGATAAAGAATCGTGCCACCATGGCGACTTCCGGGAATCAGACTAATCCCTGGAACAAAACTTGCAGGAGTAGTGGAACCACTAATATTCATAAAATTACATTTTTGATTTGTTAACCTCTTCATTGATGAGGGGGATCCATATGGGAGAAATATGCAAACTGGGTTGGCTGATCGGATTGGATGAACATGCCATATGAGCTGATTCTTTGTATTTTCTGTATCTGCTGTTGCTTTCAACCTCCAAGATCCTAGCTTCATCCCAGCTTACCCTGTGACCTTCTTCATATGCATGCTAAGCCAACCTGTTTTTCTCTAGAAGACCATGCTTGAGATTGTGCTTGTGTTCACGGATTCGAACAGCCAGTGGTCTGCCTATTTCACCAATGTAGCTTCTGCCACATTGACAGGGAATGCTATAGACGCACTGTGCCGTCTGTTGAGGATCCCTTTTTGGTCTCGTTCTCACGAGCGAAGATCGTAAAGTGTGTTTAGTTTTGAAGACGGTCCTAATATTATACTGGTTCCTACAGACCGGGGTTTGTCCAGTGATTGAGACTAGCTCTTTCTAAGGGGCCCAACTGAGTAGGTTTATCCTTCCCTATCCACCTGAAGACGGAGACAGATCCAGTCACCGAAACGTTGTTTTTTCTTTTTGTCTTTTACATACCAGACGATGGGTGAAGTCCAAAATGAGCCAAAAGAAGTACAGTATACACCATCGTCAGAATCCTTTCAAGTCTATCCATTTAAGTTAACGTTAATATTTGGAGTGCTTAAGCCTGTTCTGGTCCAGATAACTGTGAATTCCATTTAGGGTTGGGAAGACTTGTACATAGTGATGAGAGTATTTTTTTTAATGCAGGAACATCTGTGATAAACTATAGTCCTCCTACTGAAGCAACAGACAACACAGTTCCAGCCGTCTCCTCTCGAAACCTGCAAACTGGTGGTATGGTTGAATCAATACCTTTTACCACCAAGACTAGTTCACCTGCAGTCAGCACCTTTCAGCTGTATGGAGTTATGGATACCACTACACCCAATCTGTTACACTTCAATTACTAATGTAGTAGGAAGCATGATTAGAAAGACTCAAAACTTGTAGCTGATTTGTCTAGGTTTGGTAATGTAAGTTCAGTGAATCTGATATTCATCATGGCTTGCAGTAAGTTAAATCTGGTGACATACTCTTTACTGAAATGTGAATTATACTTGTGACTTGTGCCTAGAACACATATACTTGTGACCATGCTACTTAACATTTTATTAGTGTGATACAGAATGAGAAGTGGCAGTGAATGAGACTGATTTGCAAGTCATAACCTGTTGTTATGCCCACATCTTCCTGTATGAGTAAAACAGTTATGTGTTAAGAAAAACTATGGCTTCCATTTCACACAGTCACAATCCAATCACAATATCCTTTAGGAGATGGCATTTAAACCCCCGGTGTACTAGGTGCTGGCCTCGGTTTTTAAATGCCCTTAAATATCCGAGATACAGTGGTTCAGAAAATAAGTTGTATTTACTGCAGTTTTAAGGTATAAGCCGCAGATAAAAACTGGATTGTTGAGAATTAACCCATTTACAAATATTCAAAGTTTTGAAATAACCAGTTTATACATATGCACTCTGTTTACATTTTTAGAATAAGTTTCATAATTTTTATATACTCAACTTCAGTCTGATATTATATTTAGCTATGAAATGTGCCACAGACATTTTACAACTGTACGTTGGATGGTGGATGTGTGTGTCTGCATTATGATTCCCAGCTACTTTAACACAGAGAACTGAGGCCCTTCTATACAATGGTTGCACTGTTCTAAGAATAGGAGGAATGGGCATACCATATGATAACATTCGCTTGTGATTCCCTGGTTGACTATCACCTGAACATTGTATCCATTTTAATTTTTAAATTGGTTTCACTCACAGGTGCACATGCTGTTCAGGTATCTTCAGAGGTTATCGAGAGTAGCATATTGCGTTACTGATGGTATCTGTTGTCCCTGTTCTTGATGTAGTTTTGATTTATGTCAAGATGTCATGACATTCACCACCATATTAACATGATGATGCATACTACACACTTACATGTGTAGTAGGCCTGTACATAGCATGAGAACCTAGAAAATCACATACAGTATGGTTGTATTATGTGAGTATGCATTCCTAAAGACCTTGTATAAATCATGGCAAGTTTTCTCATGAAAATAAAATTATTCTTTCCGAATTTTTTGGGATTCACGTAATTTCAAACTTTTTCATATAAAGTGATATTTTGTTAATATTTTTTATATCGTAGTATTTCAAACTCACATAAAGTGCAACAGGACTGTACAGTACACGGAAAAGCTATATCATTAGAACAACAACATTAATGTGTCCTTGTTTGGTGTATACATTGCACTTAGAAGGACACATGATGTACTTGATGCAATGAAATGTAATTTATCTATGGCTTTATAGCCCTTGTGGACCTTGGCTGCTTTTTTCAGTTTCTTAATGTATACACAGTCAGTAGGACTCCTTGGATGGGGGATCAGCCCATCACAAGGCCGCTGTTTGCACACAGAACAACACAAACGAAGAATAAATGCACACAGGCATCTGTGCTTCGAGTGGGATTCAAACCCACGATCTCAGTACTTGAGCGGAGACGGTTCATGCCTTAGACTGTGCGGCTACTGTGATCGATAGTGAAATGTAATTAGTCTCTTAAATCCAAACCTACTGTTTGATCTGTATATATGTATGCATAAACAGTAGGTTTGGATTTAAGACATATACATATCATATACATACATACACGTATACATGTGACATGTCAAACTGTTGGACGATGGGATGTGGAACGAGGTTGCAACCCGCTTCTAAGTGCCAGCTGGTAAACAAGACTCCCGTGCAGGTATGATGACATCATACTGCAGTAGTGAGTGGGAGTCACATGACCTCTGCCTTTCTATGAGTGACGTCACGCAACAGTGGAGTCTGTGCAGTGACCATTGCTATGCAATCAGTCGGTAAACATGTTCCAACAATATAGGCTGCTTTCTGTGTGGTCAGTGCAGAGGCTATATAATGACAGATACAGACAGAACAGCAGTCAGTTGAAGTTAGAGTTAGTTCTTGGAGTGAGCCGCAGGAGGAAGAAGACCTGAACATGTAATTAGAAGATTTTATGTGATAGTGCGCAATAGCTGAGAAGTCAGCCAGTGAAGACTTATTGTGTGACCTCAAGACTTGACGTGTGCTACAGCACCTCTACACCACAGAGGCGGTCTGATGTGTGTAAAGTAGTTATAAATATGTTTACCATTATATTAACAATAAGACTTATATTTCGTTCTTACATATGTATGCCTATGCATTATTTGGGAAAACGTTGATTCTGTTGCAGATAACCGTTACTTATACACTTGGATAATCAAATCCACTTGTCATTGTTGTGCCCTATAAGACACACTGCACACAGCACTATATACATTTTACAGAAAGTTATAAAACATGATTAGAAAAAAACATTAATATGGACTTGCTTTTTACAATACACAGACCTATTATATTCATATGTACACATAATGCAATGAATTGTGACAGGACTTGGGAATGGAGAAATTACTTGATAGCAGTCCAGTTAGACAAGGACAGTGTCTGGTCCTTCCAACTGAGCAGCTCAGAGATTTATCAGAAGCTCTTCAATGTTCTTTCTGAGGAATCATTTTGTATTTCACTTTAGTATAAAAATATTTTGTACCACCATTTTACACTTTTGCTTATGATTATTTAGTTGCTAAAGGCACAGTGTCACTCTTCAAAGACCATATAAAATGGACAGCCCTGATGTAGTAGTAGTGAAATGACAGCCAGAATGAAAGTATCTTTGTGATGATTTCTTTGGTATTTTCAGTAAACATCTGTTGCTCACAACCTTATATCTGGAAATGACTAGAAACAGCTATGTCAGTGTTAGTTCATACGACTTTTTATATTTTGTCTTCCTAGCATGTAAAATTATTTGCACAGTCTCGTAAAGTAAGGAGTCCAAAATTCCTAATGTTATTTCATTTTTCACAGTCACTTCATCTTCATCATAATTGGTCCATGCAGATTCCTCCTCATGACATTCCTTGATGAGAATTTTGTCTATATAATCTCTCTCCTTACAACTCCACCGAATGACAAGCTTTTCTTTATATGCTTCAGGTACAAAGCCAAACAGAACAAGCACTTGCTTCAAGATCACATCTTGCAACATCTCCTTGGATCTTGGGAGTGGTTTACTTCTCTTATGTGAGAAGGCAGGCCACTCCCATGGTGCACTTGGGGTCTCCCTTGTCCAGCCATAAGCTTCTTTTACCATGTCTTTTACTAAATCAAAAACCAATATCTTAAATATCCTTCTGCTAGACCTTTGAACATCACACGTGGGAACAGAATTTCTGTCATAACATACAGGCAGAACTTCTGTATGCTCTATATCACCACTAAATGTGAGCACCTTATACAAGTAACTGATCATGTTCAGAGTCAGTGAAGTAAGTTCCTCAGCTGTTGAAGGAATGAAGAGAGATTCCTTGGTGAAGTCCTGTTTTCCCAATAGTATATGTGACACACTGGGGATAGGTGCTAGCAGGCTTCTGGAGGTCTGCCTTGGTGGAAAGTAAGGTGGAGATGCTTTGTTTGGGATCTCGTGGCAATTGAACGGCAGTGGTTCTTGGGCCTCTTCAAGTTCTTGGATCTGGGAAAGAAAATATTGTTTTTCATAAAATAACATTTTGTTTTCCTGTGCCATCATATCTGCATCTAATAATATTTGAGGCAAATCAGTGATTTTCAAGAAACTTTCTGAACATAATGCAACTGGAAGCTTCCTCACTTTTATGTTTTATGTCCTACATGGTATGATCAATTAGTTTCTAGACTGGTTGCGGTAAGAAATCAACGACAGTCACAAATGATCCTGAATTTCATTTAATATGTTAATGTGTATGGGAAGGCTAATGATTACCAACACATCAATGAGAACAGCATTTCTACTACTCTTATTTGGAAGGGAGTCTTGCCACTTGCCTCTTGTTCGATTCGTAGCTGCTGTAGCGGCAACGCTTCTGCTTCTTGTCTTGGGTAAATAAAACCACAGTTCTCATCAAACCATTCCTGGGAGAAGCCTTCATTATCACTGCCCTCTGGCTCTGCACTTGACAATCCCAGTTCAACCTAAGTGACAAAGGGCACAGTGGACTTTTCATTGCACATGTGGGTTCATTCTGTTTTACCATGTACCAACCAAACCTGCATATTCCTACTCCACATCACACAAAGACTGTGTTATTTCACCAATTTATGTCTGTTTTAGACTTCATTGTATTTCTGTTCTTGTAATTATGAGTTAGATCTTCCTGAAAAATTTCTATGTTTTACAAAATCAAGGTTTAGTTCCTATAAACTTTACTTAATTACTTATTCATGGAGCTGAGCCCCTCTAGAGGAGCCACCAATTCTGCAGCTACTCAAGAATTTCCCAGTATTTTATGGAACCCGAAGGTTCATTGCCATGTTCACAAGAGCCCTCCACTGGTCCCTATCCTGAGCCAGATCTATCCAATCCATACCATCCCATCCTATCTCTCTAAGATCCATTTTAATATTGTCCACCCACCTATGCCTTGGTCTTCCCTGTGGTCTCTATCCTTCTGGCTTTCCCACCAATATCCTATACGCATTCCTCGTCTCCCCCATTCGTGCTACATGACCTGCCCACCTCATCCTCCTATAAACTTTACATATATTAATAAGCATTTATTTTTTACACACTTCAAAGTGAAAAGTTTAATATCTTCATGTATATTAAATGTTACCTGGAGTCGGAATGCATGAGCAGTAATATTTTATGTCCATATGCATATTGCAAGGACATATCACAGTGATGTGATGATAAACAATTTTAAGAATCATCAGAATGAAAGAAAATGTTATTGTGAAGAGTACTAAATTGTGGTTGGGGAGTGAAGCTGACCACTCACATCCTACTAGTGCCAAGGTCAGGAAAGGGTGGTTCTATATATCCACTCCCCCATGTCTTCATGGCACAAGGATGACTTTACTTTTTCACCTTACTGATTGTGACATCTGACACTATTAGATGCACCAGAAGGTCACTAATATTTCGATGTAACATACTTCCTTAGTCTTCAAGGTCAAACAGTAAGGCAAGCAGTAGCATAAGGCTTACTCGACCCTGAAGACAGAAGGAAACGTCGGTGAACTACCGGACTACATATAAACACATCCCAGAAGAACAGTACTCTTTATAGTCACCGCAGTAAAAGTAAAAGAAGTAAAGTCTCCATGGCCTGTAACAGGGCGTGGAGGTCCATAGGGTTGTGAGATGTTGCGGTTCCCACATTTTATAGACAATCGGCTCACAGATGGCGGCAAAGTTGTCAGCCCTACGCTCATTTTTGTTAGAGGCTGAATCGACCCCAAGAACATAGTGCGGCTGGAAGGATTAGGTCAATTGAAAAAATCCAATGACCTCATCGGGACTTGAACCCGCGACCTTCTGGCTTGTAGCATAGTGCCTCAACCAACTACGCTACCGCGTGCCCCCAGTCACCGCTGTAAGAACCTTATATCCAACATAACACTGCACTGTCCCAAGAAAATCCTGGACCACGACGACCACCTTAAAACGCGAACAGTATTGTGCACTGCGCGATTGGGAGCGTAGCTAGCAAAAAATCGGGCCCGAAAGTGTCACCAACAACATGAAAGACATATTTGATGTCCAATATATTTTTTTTCTTGCGGTTTCCGAAATAACTAAACAAAGACCATCCACCTTCGCAAAATAGTGGGAATCGTTACGGTATGTGCACATTTCCGAACTTATTCTAATCGAAATTTTATCGGCGTTTGCCCATACTAACAGAAGCCGAGCAACTTTGAAGAAATTTAATCGTAAAGAATGCTCTTCTTGGTCCGGTGTGAATAGTAATAGAACGTTACGTTCAACAGGCTGTTGCCATTACGTTATTTCGATTTCTGCATACAGGAATCATTAAAATGAATCCTGACAGTGGGCAAAGCTCATGAAGGATATCTGAAGTTTATATGTACTTTCGATGGTCTACACAGCTGGTAAGTGGAACATCGGAAGTATTTTCATGCCAAAAATAACTTGACTTTCTCTCTCGCTATAATTATACATCACAGTAGCAGACAAATAACCACAGTTTTAAAAACATTAAGTAAAGCCAAGGAATGGGTATTAGTAATATTAACCCTTTTAATGTGCCGTATGGAAGTAATTGTATGGGTTTACAAACAAAGTGTAATCGAAACTTCATACAGGCGACAGATCAATAGCCTATAGTACGCGATGCTTGCTCCATTTTATTTCGAAAGAAACGCTGCTTAATCCATAATGTGTTTAATTTCAAGAAGATTATTTTTCAATAGAACTCGACCAGAATTATTCCCTATAATATTAAAATGAATAAGAAATACACATAAGATAAAACTTGTCTCTACAATGATTACTAAATGTATGTCATATCTTGAAGTCTACCAGCCATCGCCTGCATATAATGAAAACAAACGCAGATTTCGAAATTATGTATGCATACACAAAATTTGGGCAACTGCAATAGCGCGATACAGGCGGAAATAAGAAACTTAATACTACAGCATCCTGAATCATGGACTAAAACTTCTTTTATAGCACAGAGTGTGTGTGTGTGTCAACATTTCAAAGACCAGCCGGTTAATACTGTTTACGGTATTAAACACTATTAATTCCCAGAATAACACGAAAACACATATACGTAACACGCCCTTGGTGGCAAAATGCAGAGTTTTGATGAATGTTACGTCAGGTGGTATATCTAGTAACCACTGTGCCTTATTCCCGAATAATTCCTAAAGGTAACGCAAAATGGGCCGCGGACTCAACCACAAAGATGAATATACACACTGAAATGAGCAGATTTTTATTATACAATACTGATTAATACTTTTTTCTCCCTCACAGTCACCGCGGGAGGCAGCTAACTGCTCTCCGGGGGAGGGTTGCTCCTGACTAGACGTGTACCTCCTTCTGCCCTGAAGACTGAAACATGTTCCTCCGAAACGTCACTAGCCATCTACCTGTACTACACTATATGGCCTAGCATTCAAGAAAACAGTGTTCATCAAACTGTGTGGAACCTGTCTTTATCTGACCTACTTTTATTATGCTTCTTTCTTACGCGTGTAAATGAGCACTTATTTTGGTCCCATGCAATCAGTAGGTGCCCATTTATACCCATGCGTTCTTTGTATTTCATTCAATGCCAACATAGCAATGATCATGCTATCAAAAGAAAAATACTCACATCCCTCTTACAGCAACGGAACCACGCACATCTACCCATAGCGACAGATATCTAATCCACATCAACATATACAAGCAGACTGGACACGGAACAATTCAAGGAAGCGACTACAGAATGACTCATTTCAAGTTCCCCTTCCTCCACCTCTCCTCTTCGATCCCCAGCCTGAGTTGTCCTCTCCCACGCTTATGCTGGCAAGGTGCCAGATCGGCCATATAATTACAGAAGGAATCCCCCATTACTGAGGTCAGTACCAATATTTATAGGCAGAGGTACAGATGATACAGATCACCTCAGCGCATCAGAAACATGAATGTGGCGTGCCACAACATTAAGACATCGGCCAGGGCCTACAATGAGTGGCTAGGGACTGAGCAAAAAGGGAGCAGGATTTTTGGTGGGAAAAAATTATGCAGATCAATGAAGTAATAGTACGAGTAAATCATGCTTCGCTGTACTTCTTTACTCATTGCGTGTGGTGTCATATAATACCCTATCAACTGTTAGGAAATATTACATAGCATGTGCCGAGTCATGATTAATTGGAAGATATATAACCGGCAAATGTCAGTATTTATTCGCGAGTGTCAGCTCAGCAAGCCCAGACACTGGCCACATAGAAAACGCCGTCTCCAACAATTCTTTTCATTTATCGAGTTGTTACATAAGAACGATTGGGGGATACATTGACTCACAGACACACGCGTCCAACAATTCTTCTATTGTTCCATGTATTTGTTCCCACGGGAACGTGTTTACTGAGCCGTTGCCTAGAAACGCTAGGTGAAGATAACATATATGAACCCACAGACTGAAGTGAGGGATTTTTTAAATATGCTGCTGAGATGGGCTCAGGTGTCATGATTTAGCTTTGTCCCAAGTGATTAAACTTTAACGGCCGAAGTGCCCCAATCGAGTCAGTGATGTGTATGATCGTCGTGGCCAAAATACCCCGTTTTGGCCAGTCCGGAATGTAAACTCCGCTAATGGAAGCGCATGCCGGTCACGGTAGCCGAGTAGTCTAAGGCATGTACTGTCTTCGCTCGCTCGGAAGCCGGGATCGTGGGTTCGGATCTGTTTCCTGTGAGGTACGAACTGAACTCTTATATATTATTCTTATACACTGCCGGTCACGGTAGCCGAGCAGTCTAAGGCATGTACTGTCTTCGCTCGCTTGGAAACCGGGATCGTAGGTTCGAATCCCACTCAGGGCATGGATGTTTAGTTTGTGTGTGTATATTTTTCTGTGTCTGTGTACAGGTAGAGGCCTTGCGACGAACTGATCACCCGCTCAAGGAGTCCTACTGAATGTGTAAGATCTAGAAATATCGAAGTGAACGGAGAAGTTCATGGAGGTAGGCCTAGGCCCGCTGGGGCTGTAGTGCCAAGGGAAAAGAAAGTGGAAGAGCATGCACAGTCCTAAATATTTATTTTTAAATGTTGAATTACCAGACAGACTTGAGTAAAACCATAATAAAGGATTTAAAAGGATACCTAACTTAACAACAGCAAAAAAGAATATACGTATGAGTTATGCCCCAACTCATCCACGAGCCGGTACTTTTATTGCAGATTCTGCAGATTAATGTGTTAAAAATATATAGTAAAATTCGATGTTGTCTCCTTGATGTATATATAGACTGAAATTAAACTACAGAATTCTATGTCACTATGAACTC
>NW_019737390.1:666124-671124 GCF_002891405.2 Cryptotermes secundus
GAGGTTCTAGTCAACAGAATGCGCTGCAGTTATATTACATTTTCTTGCTAAATCTCGCTCATAGAATTTGGTCTCAAATGAATAAGTCAAAGTCACCCCCTAAGGGCGGGTGGTTGGTGGGTGGACGGTGGGCCAAATTTTTTTTTCTTTTTGATCCCACGTGGATTTTAATAAAACCCGCTTAGGTTGAGTGTCTTAATGACCGCGAAGCGGCCGCAAAAAAAAAAATTCTACCCTCCCTCGCCCCCGCCACACCTTATCTCTATCTCTTCACTTCTTGCACTGCCGTTGGTTTTCTTCATTTAATTTTTTTCCACAAAAATCCTACTGGTTTTGAACCCGGGACTTCTGAATACTAAGCTGGTGTCTTACCACTAGACCACCAGCGCCACTGAAATTTATTTTCTTTAATCTTCCTCTTAAGCTACATCTTCGACTATAATTCCAGAAAAATCAATTAACTTACTTTCTAAATCACAAAACTATACTTGGTCTCGAACCTTCAAACGCTTGTTCACTACGCCGGTGTTTTACCAATTGGCCACCGATGCCACGGAAATTTTTGACTTTAATCTTCCTCTTATCTTACATGTCGCTATATAATTCCATAAAAATCTCACTACTAAAATACTTCGGTTTTCGAACCACGAACCTTACATTTACAATGCCGGTGCCTTACCTCTAGGCCACCATAACATCTATCGTATTACTTTCTGCGATCCTCATCATATACTACGACTTGGTTTACAGCACCGTGGTGTCATGGCGACCATGTTGCCCACCAATAACATGAGAGTTTCACGAGGCTGCCCAGTACCTCATGCCCTACACTATAATAAAATGAATTCTTCAGAGTGGCGGTTTGCACAGCCCAATAAGTGAGATAATAAGAAACAAAGATGCTACATTTTTAACTACATTTCGTGGCTTTCCATGCGGTTTTAGTCTCGAGTGTTCAGGTTTTACTCCTCAGATGGCGCTAAGTATGTAATTTAATTTTTTCTTGTTAACTTACACTGATTTAGCTTCGTCTCAAGCCATTAAATAGCTGCGTGATATCACGGTTTGGCTGACACATCGTGGCTTCCCACGAGGTTTTAGTCTCGAGTGTTCAGGTTTTACTCCAGAATTGGCGGTAAGTTTTATTTCCTTTTTTCAGTTAACTCGCGCAAATTTAGCTTGGTCTCAAGTCCTTAAATAGCTGCGCGATAACACGGTCAGACTGACATGTCGTGGCTTTCCATGAGGATTTAGTCTCGAGTGTTCACGTTTTGTTCCATAGATGGTGCTAACTTTTTATTTCATTGACCAAAGTACCCTGTTTTGGTCAGTCCGGAATTTAAACTCCACTATTGGAATCGCATGCCGGTCACGGTACCCGAGCAATCTAAGGCGTGTATTGTCTTTACTTGCTTGGAAACCGGGATCGTGGGTTCGAATCCCACTCAGGGCATGGATGTTTAGTTTGTGTGTATGCGTTTTTCTGTGTTTGTGTACAGGTAGAGGCCTTGCGACGAGCTGATCACCTGCCCAAGGAGTCCTACCGAATGTGTAAGATCTAGAAATATCGAAGTGAATGGAGAAGTTCATGGATGTAGGCCTAAGGCCACTGAGGCTGTAGTGCCAAGGGAAAAAAAGTGGAAGTGCATGCACAGTCCTAAATGCCACCTCACTGGCATATGGAAGTTAGAAATTACCTGGATCACAATCTGCCTAAACACCGAATTTGCTGCTCAACATACGAGAACATGGCACTTACATGATGGCCACCAAGAAGCCGGGATTTAACACCTTGTGATTGTTTTCTTTTGGGGATATATCAAAGACAGAGTTTTGTCCCTCCACTTCCTGTAAGTGTAAACGATCTAAAGCAACATATCATAAGAACTGTTGTGAGTGCTGATGAGGACATGCTCAGGTGTGTTTGGAACGAAATGGATTATTGCATTGACATCTGTCATGGGACAAAAGGCTCATACATAGAACATCTGTAACTTAGTCACACAGACTTAAAGACATATACTAAAAAACCATGTAAGTATTTTGGCTATATCAATATTACTTTGGTTTCTATAGAACGTTGAAAGTGTCTATTTCTTTTATAGCTACCCAGTATAATTTTGGAGTGGGCTCTAAGCCAGGAGTGGCAATAACATACAGAGAGACTTACACATCCTAAATTATGCTGTTCAGTATACAATGTGTATTTACCACCACATGATTGCATGTGATACATAGGAATTCCTAATCATGTTCAACTTGAGTCTGATGTTTAGCAGGATCTGTATCACAGGTCAATGCTTTTCACTGAACATCATTTGCGAATATCAGCTGTATGAATCAAGCATATGTTTGGGTAATAATTATCCATCAACACAATAAAAATGGTTTTTCAATCAGTCAATATTATTCAGATTGAAATTATTCTCTTACTAATCTACACTAATCTCTTCACATATTTATAACATGGCAGTTATATGTGGTACAGTCATTAAGTTCATGGACTGTGGTTTTATCACATCTTATTACAAGGTATTCACATACACTTACACGGATCCATGTCGGTCCTCCAAATAGTTGCAGCTGGCCACTATGCAAGTCCTCAAACGTTGAGATGCCTGCCGAAAACACTGCTGAAACATATTGGAAGGAAATTCCCATACAGCATCTCTTGTGGTATTGATGACCTCCTCGGGTGACTGAAATCTACGACCATGTAGCTTTGCTTTCAAGCGGCGAAAGAGAAAGAAATCGCATGGTGCGAGATCAGGTGAGTTAAGGAGGGTGTGGCAAAACGGTGACCTGTTGCCTTGCCAGTTCCTCTTGCGGCACTGCGGCCCAAAGCTTCTTTGCCATACACTTGCTTCATCATGTTAAATGTTTCGCTAGGGGATTTGCCTCGTTTTTGGCAGAACTTCATGTTTGCCCGTTGTTCGAACGGTCACATTTTTGATTTCCGCCACTTGCATTTAACTGTAGTAGTTCTTCTCACAACTGCCTCTTGCTGTGACGAGAGATGAACTGACAGGGCATCATATCGTGCCTCAACCTATCCACTGTAGTATCCTGCAACAACACTTTGAGGCTAGTCCATGAACTTATTGACTATTGTAGTACAAGTCTCACTTAATTACACACTCCCAATACCACTGTACTGTGTCACATGTAAGGTCTTGAGGTCACACAATAAATCTTCACTGGCTGACTTCTCAGCTATCGCACACTGTCACTGATTATCACACATAAAATAATCGCACGTTCAGGTCTTCTTCATTTCGCTGCTGTCTTGCACTCGCTTCAAGAACTGATTAACCCTGAGTAACTTCTTCGACTGACTCCTTAGTAATTCCAGTTTCTCTTATAAATCCTCAAGCAGGCAGGCGGAAAACGCAGCTTGCTTCACTGTTGCGTGATGTCACAGCCTAGAGTGGAAGGGGTGTTTACTGCTGCATAGCAATGAGCTTGGTGGGGGGGTTGATGTCACTTGCAGAAATGCAGAGGTCACGTGACTCCTACTCATTACTACAGTATGATGTCATCCTGCCTATGCAGGAGTCTTGTTTAATGGCTGGTGCTTAGAAGCGGGTTGCATAACCTTGTTCCACTGTTGCGTAACTTGGCAATCAACTGTTTATCAAGTCTGTTTTCGTGGTAACTTGTTCTACATCCTGTCACCCAACAATGGGTTGACTAACACCACAATAAAATATTTATACAGCAATCTTAGAGGATTTTGCTGGATTCATATCATTATGAATTTGCAATCTTTCTGAGTCAGAAAATTTTTTAAAATTCAGTTAGATTTACTGTTAGCTGAACATTCACATAATGTAACAAACAGCTGTAAATTAATGGGGTTACCTCATAAAGCAATAAACTAGCAAAATGTGTGTGTGTGATGCATCAAAATTGTAGGGGAGAGAGGAAAGGAGCCCCAAATCAATTTGTGCAAGAACTGGTCAATCTTGCTCCAGACCATAGCGGTGGCCCAGTCCTTCCTGATTTTTGCATTAATTCACATTAGATTGGTTAGTAACAACAGAGACCATGGCTACAATACCAAAATGAACAAGAGTTTAAGATGTGGTGTAACAGAAAAACTAAGAATATTGCACAGAAAGGCAGTTCATAATTTGAACTTTATTCATTTACATATTTATGGTTTAATTAATGATGAGTAAGAGAGAATGTAGTAAGAAGCAGCTGTAAGTTAATACAGGGTACAATCCTGGCATTTGCCTGGTGGAGCTGAGGAGAAGCATGACAAATCTGTCTGGATAGCCATGTCCTAACCAAAACTCAAACCAGGCACCTCCTGAATACAAGTCAGCTTCAGTCAATTTGCTTGGTTTTGTGTTTTGTAGACTTCACAATATGTTATGAAGGTGATCAAATCAGGTGGGACATAATAGCATATACAGTGAAAACAAAAAATGCATGAAATGTTTCAGTTGCAAGACATGACAGAAGTGACTACTTGGGAGCCCTGAACACAGGTGATAGGGTAACATTAAAATGGATCTAAAAGGTGTATGCCACTGTTTCATATCTCTGCAAACACTCTTTGTGTGTGCGAGTGTGAGAGAGAGGGGGGGGAGAGACTCTCTCTCTCTCTGTCTCTTTGTACGTGTGCTTCAAGTGCAAATCTTCTGTTCCTGAAGTTTCTATGTCTACAAGAAGAATTATTCTGAGTGCATTTAAATATGTACATCTAAATTCGGTGTAGTTTTTAAATTGATGTTAAAAATTGTAGCACCAATCACATACTTTAAAACTGTTCTAATATTCTGATTTTCCAGCCTGAAAACAGAAACTTATAATGAATGATGCTTGGTCACATCATAGTACTTCGAAAGGTTAACAAACTTCTGGCTACATAGGAACTCTGGATTGAATAATGTTGCTAGTTATATATAATTATTTATTAAAAAAATTAGTTCTTAACAAATTCAAAGTGAAAATTTACATTTCAGAGCCTATTTCATCTGTAAGATTCCTTA
>NW_019737391.1:0-5084 GCF_002891405.2 Cryptotermes secundus
GCACCTGTCCCATCATTTCACAAGCCCCTGAAAACCAGAAGCATACAATTCTTTGGGCTGCTGTTATAACCAGGCAGTGACTTCTCTTTCTACAGCTTGGTCATCAGGAAAATGTTCAGCCGAATGATGATGTTTAAGAGGGCCGAACAAATGGAAGTTGCCTGGAGCAAGATTCATCACCTGTGGCAATTCGGGCTAGCATATCATGTCCTTCATCGTGGTAACGACTGAGATGCTGTAATGCCAGACCCATTCTTTGCATTTTGTGTTGTGGGGTCAGCATGTGCGGCACCCATCGTGCACAGACTTTGTGAAAACCTAACTTGTCATAAGACTTGCATTTGTTCAGCCATCTTAAACACCATCTTTCAGCTATATGGAATCATGGACATTTAAAGGATAGCTACAATTTACTTCCTTATGGAGCACCATTTAGAAATAGCATAAAATTGTTTCACAGTCTCACGTGAAGCACGTCCTTCTATAAAACTTTCTGAAAGTTACTGATTACATATTTCAAACTATACGATCATCATCAGGTGTTTTAAAATTAGAAATTATAAACAAAGAAACTGCTGTGCTTCCATATTGTGGTTGTTGGTCATTACTTTGTGGTCCCTTCTATGCGCATGTATATAGGAAGTGGTGGGTTGCTCTGCCAGCTCTGTTACACAGCATAACACAACAGGCACAACAGCCCGCCATTTCCTATATACATGCGCATAGAAGGGACCGCACAGTAACTACAAATATTCACAATATGGAAGCACAGCAGTTTCCTCATTTATAATTTATAACTTTAAAACACCTAATGATGACCCTATAGTTCGAAACATGTAGTGAATAACTTTTAGTAAGTTATATAGAAGGACGTGCTGCATGTGAGACTGTGAAACCATCTGATACTAAATGACGTGCAGCAGGGTGCTACAATATAGTACTAGTTACAAATAACAGCTCATGACCAGGTCTGGACCGATACTCACTCCTTCCTGTTCATTCTTCTTCATCCGTTTCACTACTTTATTTCTGCCAGGTCCCTTTCTATGAAATTTATGAGACAGGTATCTGAAATTAGAAAGAGGGACAACATTAAAGTCACTGTATTTTAGGATCTTACAGAATGTAATTACAGAATTACATGTTTCCATGTAAAACGTAACACCCTTTCATCCTGAAGTTCCAGCCAGAAAATAGGGGTAACATCCATATTTAGTGCAATCTGTTATGTTGTGAAATTATAAAAATATGTAACATTCTGTTTTCCAACACAACTTACTCATACAGCCAACAACCAGAAATCGGCATGGTACAGCCCCTTAAAGTCACAGGGATTGAAATAATTAACGACAAACATTTTAATAAAAGTACAATGGGACAGTAATAATTTTGAAGCACGTTTCTTCTTAATTCATGCAACCTATCTGCAAAATGAACCATTCTGCCACATTCTATGCCTGCACAACAAATTGTATCAAGTACAAAGTATTTACACACTCAAATGTCACAATACATTGGCTACTTAGAAATTATCACATACAAAATTGGAGAAAAGGAAGTCAAAACAACACGTATATATAAAATGTTCTACTGAAAGCATCTGAGGTGGAGACAATAATCTCAACCCCCATGATAGGGTAATCATGATAGTGCTGGTAAGCAGAGGGACCCTACATTTTAACATGGGAGGGGGGTATCCTTTGTATTCCCAAAGCTTTAACGCTGGTAGATGTGAAGGCATCATTTGTAAGCAAAGAAATCTGTACATAGATGTGACCAAGGATAAAACTCAGAACTTTCTGAATGGGTATAACAGCTTACCCCAGGACCTACTCTAAGTGGCTCTGGTGTTGCTCCCAGCTCAGTCGCCATGTTAATATGGCTGATGGTAGACAACTGAAAGAACATGGGAAATGGCACGATGACAATGCAGAGGTTCACATAAATCCATCAGTTGGTTCACACATTATGGGGAGGATGGCACACATGAATGATATAGAAACACAGTGGACCCATAATCCTGTCTGTTTCCACTGAAAAGCTGCTTCCTCCTTGGATTTTTTTTTCTTAAAGTGGCAATTACTGTGGGAACTTTTTTTCTCTAAAGAATGTACTACCATTAGACAGGCTACCTTCCACAGTGTGACCTATCTTAAAAACAGATATGCTGTTAGCTGTGCTAACCTGAAAGCCTCCTTTGCATTAAGCACATGTCCATCATCATCTGTGCAGTCAAGTTTTAACATCTGGTCTGTAGCCCTCCCCCTCTTTGAAGTCTGAGGTCGTACCACTGTAGCCCTCATGACGCACGAACTTTTCATTATCTCTGAAAAAGATAAAGCAATGCTATATTATTAAATTCCTTAATTAGTCTAGGCCTCAACAGTAGACGAGCTTGCTCACTTCATCCTGTCTTGACCATTGTGTACACCTCCCTAATACCCAAATGGCTCAATCCTGAGAGATGAGACGAGACTTAGTTATAGAGCAGAGGACAAACTGTTCATAACTCAGATATTCTTTACCCTTCAAAATCTCCTATTCTATTCCATAATCGAAGAAAGTGGTTGATCCTTGTGCCCATGACAACTCTCTTCCCTAAGGTCTGCTGCGGAGAAGATCTGACAGCTACTGGATGACTTAATAGGGATCAAGTGGACACGATAAATCTGCATATGCTGCTATGCTGTACTTCCTCCAGCTTCTGTGCAATAAGAAGCTAACAGAAGGTACACACTAGAGCACTGAGAACATCTGTCCCTACAGCTCAGATCTTACAGAAGGAAGAGCTGAGTTACCCATTAATAGGCAGCTCTCTAGATGCCAGACGATGACTTGTCTGCTCATGAGTGCAGTGCAGTGACAAGGCCCCCTCATGACCATTCTCTCTATAACCTCTATTCTGAATCTGTGATTCTCACTTTGTCTCATCAGACAATGCAACAAATAATCTCAAGACAATGGTAACACTGGCAGGGATGTAGCTCCATGAAAATGACAGTTCCTTGTAGGCAAAATCACTCCGACTTCACTGCCTTGACATTTCAAGACAATATAAACCTCTATCTAAATTGTCTGTTTTGAGAAGAAGAAATTATTTATCTTTTTCTTCCACCTACATCCAGGCATCAGATCTCAACTAAACTTCATACGACCTGTCCTACATACCAGGCAGTGGTTCAAAATATGACCAACAGAAATAACAGTAGGACAAGCAACACACTTGGCCCACCCTCAAGTTAAGTGAGACAGAGCAAAAAGATAAACCAACTACAATACAATTTTCCCATGAAAATGTGAAGCAAATAAGCTTAGATTGACTCAGGATGCAACAGTGACAGGGCAAACACAGAAAAAATGACCAGTAAATCCTATCCGGAATTCTCATTTTTGTATGTGTGTCTGCATGCAAGCCACTGCTGTAGCATTCACTCTTTCTTTCCCGCAAGCTCATACATGTGTGTCTTATCCAAAGTGGAGTAGTTCTGAGCTTGGAGATGAGCAAAATGTGAAGCTTGTGCTCCAGATAATCCTGACTGCCAGATGGAGAGCCCCTGCAACTCCTACACCTACATCAGGTTCTATGTTCAAGATCGGCATGTCAGCGGTCAGCATTTCGACTGGCGTCTCATCTTTTTAAATCAGGAAACGAATAACACAAATGAGCAAGAAATGTTACATGTACACTACTCATGCAACTCTGAAACGTACACAGATAATTACTGCATTAATATAAAACAATCAAATCGCTATTTGAGTTTTCTTTGTGCAAATGAAGAGAAAGCTTACATATATGAAGACAATTTAACAGGTTATTCTTGTGGTAAAATTGAATCCAAGCAAAATGCGGACTGCACATCACATTCCTCCTCAATCTCTGTAAAATCTGAGACATTAAAATAAGGGAAGAACTTATGAAACTATTCCTGCTGGATTTCTTGCAGTCAGTCAGACTTGCAAGCCACAGTTTTATAAAATTTTAATTGTGTATCCTTTGGAATGTTTTTATTTATAGCACTATTCTGATAATGCACGTGGAGCTGAACCTCATGATTTTATTACTAACCTTAATTGCTTTACAGTATGATGCTCTGGACCCAAATAATTATATGAAATTCCTCCGTTTATAATGATTCTTAATCTAATGATACTATATTTCTTTACAGCCAATGGTTTTTAATTTTTTCAAGTTAAACCATAAAATTATAATCTCACATTCTGTTTTACAAAATCCACATTTCTTTGCATCACATTTTCATTAAGGGCTAACACCCAACAAAAGAAAAACCATTAAAACATAACAGTTGGCTTTCCCACTGTCTGATTACCATCAATATAGATATTAAAAACTCTGACTTGTCAAAGTTATATAAAATTAAGGTAAATTCAACTGAATTTTTGTTGTGTGTTGGTTCTGGCTGAATACAAGTGTAAAGATTGTGAATACATGCTTTCAGCTGTTCCTCTCATGTGCAATGGAGAGCAGAATTTTTTATTGAGACCTGCCACAGTACGTCTATTTGTATTTCAAGAAATGCCTAGACATAGTATAAAAATCAACACACGATGAACCTTTATTCAATTCCCCATTGCTTTATTTATAGCAAAAACATGACAAGACTCCCCTTCATGAATCCTGATTGCTCTCTTAATACTATGCATGCAAACAGAAGTGGAAGAGTAGTTCATAACACAATGGAAATTCAATGGAAAATTAAAAGCACTGAAATTATTTTTCCACAGAAGAGGAATGTGACCTACATGTGGGTGTCTACAGTCCGCAGGAAGACAACCCTAATTCTCCCCTCTACTGCATACAGGCATTCATAATTCAGGGACATTCCAACTGCTAGGTACATTATTAGTTAATGATGCTATTTATGCACAAGAGGTTTAATAAAGACAGCCACTTAATGCCCACCCCTTCAACGTACTGATGCTGTATCAACTATACATGCTACCACCTGTCAACTGACAACATGAATCACATTNATACCAAAACACTATACTGTAATAATACAGTGCGTACAATCAAGTGCGCGCCGCGGCTGCAATTTGCCGTGAGTCATACCACCGCAGAACGG
>NW_019737391.1:5140-108682 GCF_002891405.2 Cryptotermes secundus
ATGTATAAGGGGTGGGCCTTCTCAGCCCTTGCACCGCGACCTACAGTGGTCTACTGTGCTTATTAAATCCAATACAGTATCAGTGTCTCTTAATTTGAATAGGCCAATGTTGTACATAAGGAATCTGCAAATGACTCACCAATCTCAACTTCATTCCAAGCTCCACGTTTGCCTTCTTCCCGACGTTTCTTCTCTTCAATCATTTCTCTCTCAAAATCCTGTAATGTAAATTTTGTATGAGATTAGCCAGATGCAAATGAGCAAAAAAATAACCAGTTCCGAATTAAATTGTGATAGACTGAAATGTGAATCCAAATTTGCTCTTACTGAAATCTGAACTGCTTACCCACCAACAACTGTACAAAATATTTTCAGTGAATGCATCCTGTTATGTATCATATATTATTTCTTACTGAAAACAGTCATAACACAACAATCAATAATATGTGTAAGTAGCTCTAGGAGATACTTTTGCTACATGTTTTGGCCTTCAAAAGGCCATCATCTGGCAAATACATTAAACTTTTCGTTATTGAATTGCATGTCAAATATAGGATACAGTGCTAAACTTCCATGTATATACAGTGGTATAAAATGATATGAGTGAATATAAAATATAAATTACAATAAAAATTGAAGCCTTAAATAACCAGTTACATAGTCAAAAGTATAGTTCAAAGTTGTACATGTGATGGTATTTGGAAGTTGGCAGTTGTAATCATAATGTAGGTAATGTTTATATGGACACATTATATACACAATGGCTGATGTGGTGAGTAGTTTTGTTATAACTAGTTTACTGTGGGCAGTGTGCCTACCTATCATTAATTATTAGATCACTCTTTGACAGAAATGTTGATCATAAAAAAAACATCTTTCCTTGTTACTGGATGTCTTCGGCATCTGCCATACGTCCGGGCTTCGGTTCCTTTTTGCTCTAATTCGTTGTCACTTTTCCTGTCTAACGTGTTCTCATTGTGTTGTATTTGTCGGCTGGTTGAGATTATTTAGTAGCTCACAGCGGTTTGCAATGATAGGTATTGGAACAGCATAGTTTACTTCTGGCTTACTGTCTCCTTTCCAACGCAATCAGGACACATGAACCCATTTCCCTTTTTTAGTTCCAATTGTGTCGAATTCTCGTTGTGATGCAAGTAACATTCATCTGTACTTATGGTTCGATTGGGGGTGTTTTATCTTTTCTTGTAGCAGCTCAATAATTTTTTGTGCTGATCTGAGTTCTATTAAGGTATTTTGTAGTTATATTTCAAATTTATCACTAGCACACGTTACTTCACTTGTTTTACTACTATTATCGATGAAAACTGGAGTCTCATCAGCAGGGCCCGGATTTTGACGACCTGAAAATATTTAAAAAATGACCTATAAAATGACCGAAAAAATCCAGAAGAATTACCTAAAATATGACCCAAAAATGTAATATGCAGGGCCCGGATTTTGATGACCTGAAAATATTTAAAAAGTGAACTATAAAATGACCGAAAAAATCCAGAAAAATTACCTAAAGGAGAAAGAGAAATAACACTTCGCTTCCATATTATTCACATTTCAGAACACATATGAAGAAAAATTCCCTAAAATGGCCAAAAATGACAAGAAATACCCTTAAAAGTCCCAAAATTTACCAAGAAATTACCCCCAAAATGAAAAAATGACCTGAAACCTAAAAATGTAAAAAAATTACGAATATACCTATAAAATTTACATATCTGTAACCAGCAGCTCATATCCGAGATTTATATATTTAAGAGCATCGCATAGGATACAAGGAAAAAAGGATGACATGTCATCAAAATCCGGGCCCTGCTCATCAGCAGCGACAACTTTACGAAACAACCATATTGGATATGCCGAGGGAGCACCAAGGTAGCCAAGGAAACCGGCAATTGCAACAAACTAACTCCGTGTGCATTGCCTAGGCATTTTTTTATAATAATTTTTTCTACAATAAAAAATCCCTACGTCCGTTAATTTCGGTTTTCTAGACCGGAGGCAACTGCAATTTACAGAGCTCTTATCTGCCTGAGTTGAACACACGTTACTGGATGGAGCAGATAAAAATTCAGGAAACGGCAACGCATCTCGCCGAACGACTGAGCTAGTCCACTTCCAGACAACGGAGCATGCCAGCCTACTCCTCATTATTGCCTAGCCGCGTGGTTTCCTAGGGCGTGGGCACACCAAGGATACTGGAAACTGCAATGCAACCGCAGTTTCTAAAAAAATGTCACCGATTTAAAGCAGCCAACTGGTTTCCAGATTTGGTGAACATGGAGGAAACTTACGTTTGATTAGTTGCTCACACCATCTTAGGTGGTCCCTATCGTCGCTAGCATCGCGACGATCGCGACGTCTCGGATGAAGTATTCGGCAGTTCGGCAGTTTCTAGTCAGAAGACCAATGCTGAATGGGGCTATGTTCATCCAGCGGCCGAAGGAAGTTTTCGGTGGTATTAATTACAGATATCTGGTTATGATGGCTTTGAAGTTCATGAAAAAGGCTGTTTTCTGTAAATACTCCTTTTGATGATCGTAGAAGCGGCAACCATGAGTGGCGGATTGGCCCCTAGTAAAAGTACAGTTTATGTTTCCAACCTGCCGTTCTCTCTTACAAATAATGATTTGCACAAAATATTTGAAAAGTATGGAAGGGTTATCAAGTAAGTATTTACAAGAGAACCGAACTTTATAATATAATGTTTGTTAAAATGTTTTCGGTTTGTAGTCGGTGAATTGAGGTTATGATGATATTGGCGTGGTGCAATCCGTCACTGACTCCACCAATTCCCATATGGCCTAGGCTGGGGCAGCCAACAGCTTACATAGTGCATAAGTGCAGCATGCAAATACAACACTGATCAGCAAGATCTAATTGAGACAGAAAATCTCTAAAATCTTGGAGACAAAGTCCACAGATACAGCTGATCCCATAAGTAGATGTCATTGTATTCCGGTGCCATGAAAACTTCAAATTATAGAAGTGTTCAGATTTATTTCTTGTTAGTCCCAAACGGCATACCCCAGAATGTCTCGCATGACTGACTTCTATATTATGTTCAAATTCAGACTACCACTAATGGTGACAGCTAGGTTCTCCTTTTGTAATCTCCTCAGAATCATTTTGTACCAGTGGGGCAGTTATGTTCATATTCAATTCATAAATTACATGACACAAGTACCACCCTGTTCTTATGAAAATTCTTTCATAATAAATGTGCTGTTCAGTCCATTAGCTAAATCCCTCAGGTGTGGTAATTCTGCTAAAAGGAGTGCTTAGATTATCAGTTAAAGCAGCTATTCTGTGGAATGGTCCTTGGGAAGCAAATAGTCATTCATCTGGCAAAGAAATTCCTTACCTATTGTAGAACTGTTTTATCATGTTCACAAGAGCCTGCTGGTGGTTCCTGTTCTGAGCAATATTCAAATTATCTTGCAGGATTAAGTTATAGGATATAAACTGGACTGGTTCAGGGTGCCCATTGGCATGGTTTAATTGTAGCAGTTCTAAATGAACTTGTGTTTCTGTTTTAGATATTTTTAAGGAAAATGTTTAGACAGAAATAATTTTTTACATTAATGTTGTAACTTATATCGTTTGCAGGGTTACAATCATGAAAGATAAAGTAACACGGAAAAGTAAGGGTGTCGCATTTGTACTATTCCTGAAACGAGAGGATGCACAGACATGTGCGAAAGCCATAAATGGACGAGAGGTAGCTACCCATTTGTATTCATAAGTAAAGCATTGGTGATAAAGAAACCTAGAAGACATTTATCAAATTATTTGTTACTGTTTTGGCTGTTGAATGGGTAGCAAGAATAGCTCAGTTAGTATAGTGATTAGACCATGGACTGGATGACTGAGGAAATGGAGTTCAATTTCCTGCAGGGGCAAGATATTTTTCCCTGCTCTGTAGCAACCAGACCAGCTCCCTGGCCCACCCAACTTCCTGTTCAGTGGTTTTCAGGGTTAAAGCAGTGACCAATCACCCCCATCTAATACAGAGACTAAATATGCATAAAGCTATACTTTAGTTCCACCAGATTTCTTCATTGCTTCATGCTTAATTAAGCACTGTTGAGTAGTAAAGGCATCATGGTCATGTCTGTATGCTGAAACAAATATATAAATACAATTATTGTTACCTCACATTTTATATGAATATATATGTGGGGAAATCCTTTAAGGCAGTTCCAACAGAGAATACCATTTCAGTACCGTGATATTAAGAGATAACAGGATTCATGCCTTCAGTAAAATCATACTCTTACCATCTAACAGTGGTCAAAAGAGACATAGAAATAAGTTCATTGTGTTTGTTATGGCAGAACATGTATAATGTCACTGACCATGTAATTGTCCTAAAAAAGTAGAGGTGACAGCTACAAACAACTATTCCAAAGACACATGACATATGCCAACCTAAGATGCATGTAGCAGTCAGAGTTAAATAGCAGGCCCAAAAACCTTATTACCTCCATACTATAACATTTTTGTTTGATCCTAGGATTTTTATGTGATAATTTTGTGTATTATGCATATGAGATTTGAGGTTCTTACCTAAGTGGATATGAACATTACTGTCATCAGAACCCTCAGTCACTTGTGTCTTTGGAAGTTTTACAGCAGAATATTGGAGCCCAGGTTTATTGAAGAAAATTGATTTCACCTAAAATATATGAGCACATGATCCCAGTATACCTGTTGTAGGATTCACTTTACTACTTCATTGCTACAAGTTCATGAAACTTATCATATCCCTTTTTCATGTAAAAATTTTTAACATGATTCAAGATGAAGAAAGCAGTCTTCTGGGATTTGGCACCATGTATATGTGGTGTTAACTGACGTTAACGTTAACGTCGGTTAACACCACATATACACGGTGCCAAATCCCAGAAGACTGCTTTCTTCATAGTCACCGCCGTGAAAGCCTCAAATCTTACATGATTCCAGATGTTCGGACGTACACTCAGAAGCAATCTGGCTATTGATAATGGGAGAAGTGCGGAGTTTATACGTCGCAAATCCTATCCCGATAAATCACGATGCTATGAATGTGGTGAAGATGGCCACTTGAGCTATAAATGTCCAAAGAATGCACTAGGTGAAAGAGACCCTCCTCCTAAGAAGGATAAAAGGAGGAAGAAGGAAAATTCTAAAGCTGAAAAAAATCAGGTATGCAGTTTCCTCCATCTTTCCAGAACATTTGAGTTTTGAATGTATAAGACTTCATTTCCAGACATTTCCATTACTGCTTGTAATCTTGGTACAACAAAGCCTCGTGCTTGTCCTTGCTGTGCTGCTACTTTGCTACTTCTACTACTAGTCTGAGTAGCAGCAGAGCAACAGAAGAATTCCCAGCCAAAAGTTCTCAAGATTTTCTGTAGCAAAATGTGTTATTTCCAACTCAGTTGCAGGATGAAGATTTTGGGAGTTCAGATGATGACTGCTGGTTGCCAAGCAATCACAGCAGATATAAAAAGAAGAGAGCAATCAGAGAGGAAGAGGAACCAGATGAAGAAGTAGAACCTGACATGGAAACCCTCAGTGCAGTAATAAAACTGGAGGTAGAGAACTACTGTTGTGTGCTTTGATGTAAAGTGCATGAAATTTACTTGTAATGGAGAGATCACACCTCTCCATTTCCTTATATCATCTCCAGAAGTATGAATAAATTTCAGTATTACTTGGTATGCAGGGTTCACATGAGTTGTCACAGGCAACCTGACGTTTCTTGTTATCAATCAGTTAATTTATGTGAGGCTTAGTCAATGATTGCCTTTTAAAAATAATTTATATGATGTAAAGTATATATCCCACCGAGTGATTCATTTGATACTATTTTTGTATGGTAAATACTGTATATAGCAAAAGAAAATAAGAAAAATATTTTATGACTGTGGAGTACTGCTTTCCAGCAACGGATTTGTATCTGCAGTAAGTGAGCATCAAGGCCAATTAGGTATATAAAGTCACAAAGGACTCCGCTTTGAGTATACTGTTCGCATCTTTGTAAGATACAATTCAGAAATAATACAGAATTTTGGTAATACCTTTGTGCAAACTTTCCATGCTTTCTTAATATAGTTCTGGCTTAAAGGTAATCTTGAGAATGTGTTTTTCTCCAAAAAAGATAATTTTTCTTTTTCTAGTGGATGTTCAAGTGTACATTTTGAGTTACTAAATTGAACATGTAACGTTTCTTATGTTACATAGTACAATTCCTATCACAACATAAGGAATCTCACCAACCATATGAAATATTACTTACTTACTTACTCACTCATGGAGCTGAGCCCTTCTGGAGGAGCCGCCAATTCTGCAGCTACTCAAGAATTTCCCAACATTTTATGGAACCCGAAGGTTCATTACTGTGTTCACAAGAGCCCTCCAATGGTCCCTATCCTGAGCCAGATCTATTCAATCCATACCATCCCATCCTATCTCTCTAAGATCCATTCTAATATTGTCCACCCACCTATGCCTTGGTCATCCCTGTGGTCTCTTTCCTTTTGGTTTTCCCACCAATATCCTATATGCATTCCTCGTCTCCCCCATTCGTGGTATGTGACCTGCCCACCTCATCCTCCTTGACTTGATCATTCTAATTATACTTTGAGAAGAGTACAAGTTATGAAGCTCCTCATTATATATGAATTATTATCACAGCTGAAATATATGGGTCATTATACTTGTTTGTATGACCATAAACTGAAGCCTTTGAAACACTTCTGTTGAAACCTAGGCATTTGGGAGGGAAAAGAATAGAACCGAATTGTAACAGTCACTTCATGCTGCAAGACTGAAAATATTGTAATCCATAAGAATTTTTAGAGCTACTTAGTCAGTCTGGCAGCATATAGATTGCTGGAGGATTGCAGATTGTTGTACCTACCTGGACTTGTAAGGCTGCCAGCTGCTGGGGTGGTGGACTAAGGTCAAAACTTTGGGCTGCTCAGTCGCGGGTTTCAGCACAGGTCGAAGCTTCTAGCTGCAGGCTACTAAGATTGACCCTAGACACTTCAGTATAGGTCATGGTTATAGGCTGGAGCATGCACTGTATGACACCACATTAAAATTAACTTTTAGACTATCCATGTATTAAGAATATTCTTTTACCCATTTAGCAAGAGCAGGTGGAGTTGGACCAGTACCGGTACAAAGTTGCAACAGGGGACTATGAAGACCCAGATGCCACAACCACAGAGCCCAAAAAACGAATCCGACCAAGCAGCTATTTTAGTGATGAAGAGGATGTTAGTGATTGACTGTGATGTGTGGAAATATGTCAAGACTCGTAACATTTTGTAACATATTATGATGAAATGTAAATATGATATATGTAAGAGATTTATTTCACAATTTATTTATTATGGATCAGAATCTAAAGTGAACTAGAAGGGGTAGACGCAACATGTTTGGGAAGTTTCCTATGACAGATGCAGGAAGTACTCCTGGCTATAAATTTTGTCTGCTAAGAAAGTTAAGTGAGAAGTTAAATGTTTATCATTATAACTTTGTACATTCCTGATGCTCATAAGTGTTCTTTCTTATCTGTTAAAAAAAAAAGAACTCTGTGGCCTGTAGTCCACAAGCGAACTATACTGACCGAGCGACAGCCATCTGTTGGCGAAGTTAGTGCCAACTTTAGCAGATAGAGGGTGTCGCGTGGTCAGTGCAATGGATCCCCAAAGCCATTAATCTTGGTTTTCTTATCTGTTTCACAAATGTTTAAAATCTTAATGAATAAGACTGAGTGGAATGTTTAAATGAGTTGGATGAAAGTTTACTGAACCACTTACTCCAAACTTGAGTTCACATTTCCTCCCCTATAATTTATATTCAAAATTTTAATTGGATTGCTGAAAATTATTGGACGTTATGTGAGATATCTGCACAAGACAGGAAGTCACTACTACAAATACACACCTACACCATACAAATGCAATTCTGTGTTTTAGAGGAACATAATTTGTTCTTCAGAAATGTATAAGCAATATTAATGTGCCTGCCTTGATTCCATTTTTGCCCTTTCAGAGTATGTGAGACCACATCAATATGACACACACTAATTGACAGATTTTCATGAGAATTGGTAATGAACATCTTGCCATTTGGTTATTTCTTATCTTGCCCCTTTTCCAATTTCCTGTCAATAACCATCATTCACATTTGTAGGTGGGAAACCAATACACATCACTAAATGTAATGTCCTAAGTTTTGTATGGTGACTATACCAAACATTTGGGGCGCAGGTAACTAATAAATCATTGTCACTTGACCAGCAAAACGGTGTACTGTGGCATGTTACAAACATGTCTACAGATCAAATGATTTCTGGATCAGAAATCAGAGAATGAATTAGACAGATGCAAATATCAGAACTAATTGGAACACAAAGCTTGTGATAAGTTTAGCAAATTAAGTCATTAGCTAAGCAACAGAAACCTTTGACTTCACATAAACTACACTGTCTCTCTACTTGTTTCTAGATTACTATTATTGTAGTCATTGTTTTTACTGTTACTGGTCCTAGTTCCACTGCTGATCCTACTGCTGTTTCTGCTACCACCAACACCAGTCACTGGATCTGTCTCCAAACTAATGTCATTAAATGTGATGGAAGATGTGTACTACACTTTAATGTGAATCCTTCTGAGGCTTTGTCTCTATCTGAAAGCAAATAAATATCCATAGAGTATTAACAAATAAATGTGGGATACAACATAAAATCATGGCATGAGGCAAGTTTCGAAGAGTTCAAGTTCAAAAAATTAAGAACATAGATACTCATCAATTTATGCAACAGCTATGTTCCAAAGAAAAGTCACAGAGGGTGAAATCATAAATTGAATGTAATATTCCCTGCTCCCCTTACATTCGTACACTGTCATTCCCATGATACTCCATTTTCCCTTCCTGCCTCTCTGAATCAGCTGGCAGGGAATTTGTTGAGTGCTGCTAATTGAGAGCAGTCTAAATTAGTTGAGCACATTAAGATTAAATTGCACTGTATGAAATGCATATATAATGTGGAGTACCTGTACAAACATACATTATGCACAGACAACAACAGCGCTGCTTTCAGAGTATCAGAAACTTATATGTAATGAATGACCAAATTGCTACGTGTAAAGTCAAACTGCACTGGCTAGCAATTTAAAACTTTTAAACTTGAAAATAAGTTTATACTAACACGACAAAAACTGTAATCATTGATTTCATTTACTCCAAATGTAATGACTAGGCTTTCTTGAACCATGTCACAGCATTGCTTCCACATCAGATGTAATGATTATATCACCCATACTCAGTTCTGTGAGCATCTGTGAACACTGGGTCTATAACAATGTCAGGTTGCATTAAGGTTGCAAAGGCTTTAACAGCCACATCATGCACCCAGCAATTTTACTATATATAACAGTAAATATATTAAAAACAAACCCAAGAGCCAATGATTTTTTATTTCCTTGCATGTACATAATGCAATTTACACGAACAGACAGCAACATTAAGGATGCTAACTTGAAACATGATACATATATACATATACATTATAACTGGGATCAGCATAAACTGTCTTACAACATACCATACACAAGAAATGTAGAACAGAGCAGGCTGGAAGGAAGGGATAATACTATAAAATTAGTTTTACTGTTTGAACTAATCAGATCTTCACTTATAATACATACAGTATTCTGTGCATTAAATGTTGCAGGTACTTCATCAAAATATCAACTAGTAGATGCATAAATCTGTATATTTATGTGGGGAGAACCACAGGTGTACTGAAAGAAGCAACTATAAACTTCAGTAAAGCACCGAAGAAAACAGGACTTACAATCAATCGGGGGGGGGGGCTAAATGCATGGAAGTAACAAAAATGTCATCGAATTCAAGAATGCTTAAAGACAGATGACTAGAAATTTGAAAGGGTGAGAGAATTAAAATATCTTGGGTCTACTCTAACAAAAGATAACTTCACTATTGAAATAAAACAGAACCGTAATGGCTGGTTATGGCCTAAAGAAACAATTTAGTTTATGATATTTAGGGAGACACACAAAATGTGCTCTATGTAAGATGCTTGTAAGGCCTATACTTACCTATGGAAGTGAAAGCAGGCCTTAAAAAGGAAAGATGAAAATATGCTCTGGCCTGTAGTCCGCAAGTGAACTATACTGACCAAGCGACCGCCGCTTATCGGCGAAGTTAGTGCCAACTTTAGTGGATAGAGAGTGTCACGTGGTCAGCGTAACGGATCCCCACGGCCATTAATCTCGGTTTTCTATACCGAAGCCGCTATTTCCTTGAAATAGCACATCAATTATCCTCACAAGGCTGAGTGGACCCCTTTCCAGACCCACTACTTCTCAGAAAATCTGGCTGGAAATCGACCCCAGGACCTCTGCATCTGTAACCAGGAACTCTGACCACTAGACCACAGAGGCGGTCTTTGAAAGAAGAATACTGAGAAGAATTTATGGCTCAATTAAGGAAAGTGGTTTATTGTAGATCAAGATATAACCATGAACTTATAAAATTATATATTGGACCAGAACCCTTATAGGAAGTTACTTGACACAAACCAAAGGCTTCTCAATGAGTAGGCAGACCTACTATCAGGTGGCTTGATTCAGTTGGCAAATTGGAGATGAAAGTTGCAGGATCAGGACCAATGGTGAGCAATCATAAAAGTGGCCAAGGTTCATCACAGACTGTAGTGCCCACAGAAGAAGAAAAAGAATATACTTATGTGTGTGTGTCGCTATAACAGAAAGTTCTCAGTTGCACACCACTGCTGATAAATGTATGCAACTCATATTCAGCATCCCTGTGTCCATCCCCATATGGCTGGCATATGTTTATCAGTGTATATTTTACAAAATATATGATATCTAACATTTCAGTAAACGATGAATGTTTTCAATTAGTATCATTATATGTATTTCAAGACTGTAGTAGAACAATGACATATACAGAGGATATCAGCATTATTTTTATGGAGAATGGATAAAAAAATAATTGTGCTTTAAAAAGAGCAAAGTGCTGAATGAGCAGTCAGTATACTTCTGTGCTAAACATGGAGCCTTGGAAATGGTATTATAGATAATCAGCATTTTCAGACATGTGGCTCATAACTTCTCTACCAAATGCCCAAGGTTAAAATTTCAAACATGACCCAGGGTTTAGCATTTTTGTGGTATATATCAAAATAGATATGGCTTTTTTTTTTAATTTGATTTGTTTCATTCTGGTCCGTCACACTAACAATTACAAATATGAATTACTCCATCCAATGTGACCTGTAAGTTTATTACTACATGAGAAACTTAACACCTTTACATCTTTGATGTTTGCCCTCTGAAGATTGTCCGCAGAGACCGAAACATGTAAGGGTGTTAAGTTTCTCATGTAGTAATAAACTTACAGGTCACATTGGACGGAGTAATTCATATTTGTAGATATGGCTTTGACAACATGGCATCAAAAGGAACAAACGAGCAAGAAAACCCACAATATCAGAATATCAGATGTGTTAAGAAATTTGTCTGCATAATCTGCCTCTTGGGCATAACCAAATTGCAGGGATAATCTAAGGAATTTTTATGTGGGTCTAAATACAAAATATAAAGCATATTTTGGCGGACACCTTCAGTACCGGTATTATAAATAAAACTGACTTTATCTAATTTTGGAATTAGAGAAACCAGAAACATACCTATACATATGGGACTATGTACTTTACCCTCTGCACCTGCACCATGAACACTACAGCAAGGGATGAAATAATACATTCTAATCATTACCACTAAAATATTTCACTAAGAAATTTGAGCAAGATAAAACACATATATAAGGGGCATGCATTAGCATAATTGGTTGAGGCACTATGCTACAAGGCGGAAGGTCGCGGCTTCAAATCCCGATGTCATTGGATTTTTTCAATTGACCTAATCCTCCCAGCCACAATATGGCCCTGGGGTCAACTCAGCCTCTAACAGAAATGAGTATCAGGAATATTCTTGGGGGTAAAGGGCAGCCGGCACATAGGGCTGACAACCTTGCCGCCATCTATGAGCCGATTGTCTAGAAAATGTGGGACCCTTAACATCTCACAACCCTATGGGCCTCCACAGCCTGTTACAGGGATACCTTTACTTTTTACTTTTTTAAAACATATATATAATCACAATGGGGGGTATAATAAAACTCATGGTATAATGAGGGCCTACTGTCAACAAAGAATATAAATTTATTTAAACCCACATATAAGTCAATTTCTAAGAAGGTAAGATGCTTAAGCAGTAACACTTCGGACTTAAATTTTGGAGATCTCTAGTTTGAATCTCAGCCAGGACACCAACTATCCTGACAGGTTTATCAGGACTTCCTCAATCCCTCCAGGTAAATACCAGGATATCTCAAAATTAGCCCACGATTTTCTCCTTCCACATCCTTTCCAGCTTGTTACTAACTAATCATTCTATCATTTGATGCTATATAGTCTGAGATACTGACAGCATTTTTATATAAACCATAAATAAATAAAATAAACACATGCACACACACGTATGTTTGTGTATACAATTGTGCTTGAGAGTTCTAATAGGCCAGTATGAATTGAAACAATATCCAAATGTAAATGTTTATAAACTTTTCTTCAATAATGTTGTATTTTTGCGTCCTGTTGCACTGATTCTTGTCCATGATATGTATGTATTGACCGTCTTCTAGTGCACACAATCTCACATGTAGTGAAGTGACATGTGAGATTGTGTGCACTAGAAGACGGTCAATACATACATATCATGGACTTTTCTTCAAGACCAAATTATTTCGTTTTACACTGGTCTCAGATTTCCTAAAAATCTTCAGAAGTCTCAAAGTGGGAAGGACAGTCCTGTAAAATACAATAAAAGAAAAGCTACTCAGCAACAGACGGACTCCAATGGGATCAAATGTTGTAAAAATTCAAGTGAAAAATAAATGTTCCAATAACTATGAGAGGGCTAATGTAAAGCTTCTATATCAAACTGCATCCAGATCCGCCAAGTGCTTGGAGAAATAACAGTTGTAAATTGACACATTCATCCTTCATTTTAAAGCCTATGCATGCTAAATTCATAATAAAACAAAATCGCATAATTTTATCGAAGCAACTATAGCTCTTAATTAAGCAAGCCATTTAACAATTCCACTTCTTTTATCATGTTGTGGTTAAGGTGCTATGCTACAAGCCGGAAGGTCACGGGTTCAAGTCCTGATGAGGTCATTGGATTTTTTTCTGTTGACCTAATCCTTCCAGCCGCACTAGGCCTTGGGGTTTACTCAGCCTCTTAACAGAAATGAGTACCAGGAATTAATTAAATCATTTTCCTGGGGAGTAAAGCATGGCTGGTGTGTAAGACTGACAACCTTACCACCATCTTTGAGCCAACTGTCTAGATAATGTGGGACCCTCAACGTCTCATAAGCCAATGGGCCTTCACGGCCTTGTACAGGGATAGCTTTACTTACTTACTTTACATCTTGAATCTTTGAAGCTATGATTTCTAAAAATCTTATATTGTAACTTTCATCGATTTCACAAAATATGCATATAACAAACTATAAAATAAGTATGGATTATTATACAAATTTCATCCCATAATTCACTCTTTTTTTTTCCAAAACGTTTCGATAAAAATCACAGATGGGCTGAGTTGCAAGAGGATCTATGAAATTGGTGTGTAATGCAATGAAAATACCACTGTCTATTTGACCTATTTGTAAAAGTACAACATTTTCTCTGAAAACTAGAAGAATCTATGAGGAGTTAACTGGTTAACTAAAGGTGGGTGATTTTTTGGCCTACCTTCCCTATAAAAGTAGACTTATAAGATCACCTTGCTGTCTGCATGTATGTATGTGTATCGCCCCTATCATTGCAAGGTAATGTCTTGGTCAACACATTCATGTGGCAATGAATACACACATAACAGAAGAATTGTTGGATGTGTCATTTTCTGTGTGGTCCACATGTTATAACATAAAAGTAGGTAATCAGCTTTTCCCAGAACTTATTTCATTTAAAATCTTCACTTGATACAGTTTGTTGAGCAGCATAGCATCTCATCTATCACATGGCTGTAAGGCACCCAGTGCAAATTATGTGATGCAGAGCTATGGCAAAGAATGATTCTTACTGAACCATGCGCCAGATGCAATGTTTTCCACTAGCTCCATCCACCATGTGATTCAAAGTTTATAAGCCTACTTCTTGCTATCCCTTTCAGACTTTAATGATGAAAATTTTGCATTAGCGTTTTCATTCACAACATGTAAGGAATGTGTGAATTGTGGATGAGCTACTGAACTGATACTCTCTGATTCTCTCTTACTTACCTCTGCAGGTGAGTCACCAGAGTAAAAATGCTGAGAACTATTCTACACACTTCAGAATTTCAGCAACACACACAACAGGATGTGAATAATTTGGATGAGTCCCTAATACAGTTGACATCTAGGACAGTGAGCAGTGTGTGCATGTGTGTCTGTGAGTGAAACAGATATGATGGGGAGGCACAATCATTTAGTGTGGTTCCAAACAGCAGTAGTGCAGGCAATGGAAATGACGGGTTGGTATGCCCATCACAGACACACTTCTCCGTCGAGTCTTGCTATCACTGCTGCTACGTCGCCACTGCTGCAGTGTTCTTTGATGCTGCAATGCCTCGTCCAAGGCATCCTGAAATAAAGTGGAATATTAGAAGCCTGATCACAAGCAAGACACATCATAACCTAAAAAACCTTTTTGAGCTTCAACCATTTTACTGCATGGCTAACGAATCACTCTACTTGTGTTACATACCAAGGCAAATTATAAAAATTGATCATAATTATGATCAAATAAAAGAAAATACAGGTCAGGTGGAAGTCAGTCTGGGGTGTGTGATCTAATGCACCACAACATACCTGAAATTTCAATTTGTAATACCTTTCAATGCTGTGTTGTAAGATAAACAATGTCTCAGTTTTTAGTGATGACAAAGCTACAGTAAAGAAGATAATGAAGACCTACTTCACTGATGGAATATGTATGTAAGCGTATATGTATAATGGTACTATAAGAGAAATAGAAATACAGCATAAGAAGAATAATATCTTAACCCCCTCAAATGCCATGTCAATAGGGTCAGTACTAAAGAGACAGTCATTACTTGCAGTAAACCTGCATTTCTAAACATAAATTACACATCAGTCCACGACTTATAAATGACAAATAACATTTCTTGTATTTGGTGCACAAAATGGGCATTTAAATGGCCTGCGGTCATATGTGCAGTAACCTTTTAAATCTGCACTATAGCTTCTTTTACCAGCCATTATCTTGGAAATCAAAGGACATAATGAGAAACTAGGAACCAAACGACACAGAAACAGAAAATATACCAACAGCAAACGATTCTTATAAAGTTGCTAAACGAAAGATATGCTACCTCCCTGCCATCTGTGAATACAGGAGAATATAAAATGCCAGGGATACTTCAGAACTGTTATAGGTGAGTCATGTTATTGCCAACTATGGACTGTCATTACCAGTCATGAGTTTCAGCCAACATTCCCACATAGTGGACTCATTCACTATTAAATATTTTTGCAAACTTAATGAAATCACCATGCCATGAACACACATGAAGGACTGTATGCACTGTTTGACACACTGTTAACCCCAGCACTAGATGACGGTGAGTGGCCAACTTCATTCCATGACTGCTTGACCCACAGAGCAAGCACAAATTCCAAAAACAAAAGAAAACTTATCATTCAGCCTGTAGTCTAGTCACCATACTGAATGAGTTACCTTGGCTCTTGATTAATTACTAATTTTTATGGAAACTTCAATGCAAATAAACACCAGTAAACCTTCAAGAATGAGAAGCATCACCTGATCAGTGGTGTTTCCAAGAACAGCTGAACAGAATTTGGCCTCCCATTCCTGGTAACAAATAAAATGAGAAAGAAAATAACTTTGTCACAATCAATATCCATCCATCATAGAACCAGAAGGGATGTACTCCTTAATTTCCAATTTCCAATGGTGTTTTATGTAGTTTACTAAGCTTACTTGCAGCTAACTTATAAATGGAATATTAGCAAAATACATTATCAGATAAAGTGAATAAATTTAATATTTCAACAACAGAAAAATGCACAGTATTGAATGCCAACAAGATATGTGGAACAGTTTAAGAGATACACAGCTACACATTATAAAACTCTTTGGCAGCCATGTGTTACAAACACAGAAAATTTTCAAGATGAAGATTTCTGCAGGGAACAGCAACGTGCTACCACAATGGAATTTGTTACAATTTACAACACAGTAGCTAACATGCAGATAATTCAGAAAGGTGTGAAGAAGAATTCTTAGAAAATGATCTTGTTCCAGAAATACCAACAGACTGAGGAACAAATTACTGTTAGTAAGTTTACTTTTGATACTGTAACTGCAGCCTTCTGAGTATAATATGACTGATATTTAATTATCACATATGGTTCATTGAGAACCAATGTTTTACACTGTTATACTTGGCAATACTGCATGTCTATGTTTCTTTGCTTGCTCCCTGCACCATTACTTCCTTCCAAGCCTCAGCTGCCAATTCTAATAAAAAACGTTAAGTGTTTCAAAACCAAAGTGTTTATAGAAATATCTGGGCCTAAGAAGGATAAAGTATGTGAGCAACTTATGGTATAACATAACAAAGTATGCCATGATTTATACAGGTCACCTATTATTATTAGGAGATTAAGATGGAATGCAAATATAATTCAGCTGGAGGAGACATGGAATGCATCCAAAATATTCATGTAAAAATCTTTTGGAAAGTTGCGGCTTCGAGACTGAGAAAATTGGAATCAAGACATTAAGACACCATCTTTAGAAGATATATTGTGAGGTTAAGAGGTGGATGGAACTGGTTCAGGATTAAGTTCAATGGTAAGCTTTGTTATTAGTGGTACTGAACCTTTGAGTTCTGCTACCAGAGATTTAGTTATAAGATACTTACTTACACTTATTGGACACAAGTGGATTTACAAATGCCTTACCTCCTCTCACTTTGCACCCTCTGCCCCGCTACTCGAAGATTTGCTGCTAGCTTTGCCCATGCATTTGAAACTTCGTTGTTTAGCAAATGAAGATCTTCCTAAAGAACTTGCTGAGCCATCTGAACAGCCACCTACATCAAGTATTGGCTCTGCAACACACCACTGACTAATGACAAAATTTATTTCAGTTCAGAAATGCAAATTATTTACCACTTTTGTATATATAAAAAACTTCCACTGCCAAATCACATGCATCTTGTGGCTCAGCAGTGGGCAGGTCACAAATTAAAAATTATTAATGTAAAAATTACAAGCCAATACTTTCATATATTTACACACCACTGAGAATATTATTATTTTATAACAACTCGTATTTTGATAAAAAATAATGAAGAGATGGCAACCCAGATAAATACTGACAAAACTTACATGAAAAGCTGTCTTCTACCAGTGGTTAAATGTATAAAATAATTAAAAATGTGTAACAGGTTCAAGTTCCAATGCAGTATCAAATGTTCTAACCCCAGAATGATTTGTCATAAGAGACATTTATGGAATAACTAGAGAGGGGTCCACTCAAATATGATAATATCAATACAAGAATCCTATTTGTTATAGGCTATCTGATTCCAGAGAAAATAACTCCTTATTAAAAGACATAAAAATACAACTTATTATTTAGAAGGAATAGTAAAGTTTAGAGGTTTGTTGTAATAAGGGGCAACGTGATTCATACATTTTTAGGCTATAACATTGCTACTATTCCAAAACAACTTATAAGCAATGCATTACTAATTAAGGAAAATCAGGAAAGAGTACATCTATAATTGATTTGACATACTGCATTAATAAAGGAAGGAAATAACCACGGTAATAATAATGTCAACCATATCAGCAAGGAAGTTCTTTATCTTGACAGACACATTAGATTAAGGGCAGACCTCATCCTACATAAGTATCCTGTGAAGACACATTTTCCAGCAGAGTTTCAAGTCACATCTAATATATTCCTGCATACAGGTATTTCCCAGCAAGTTATCTGATTCTAGAGAAAGCCACGCCTTCTTAAAAAGCAGACTGCTCGCTTATTCCTGACATACTACATAACACAATTCCTGCAATGTTTCACAAATTCACTGCTATGGTAACCCAAAATTGTGTAATTTCAGAGTTCTGACTTACTATTACAAAACTTTCTTTTTATATCTAGAGAGAGAAAATTTTAATTTTCAGAAGTGAACTACTGATAAATATCTCTTTTAAAGTAAGTCATATCCTTGGGCCACACCATAGCTCAAGGGATTAGTCGCTGGCTTCCCACCGCGGCGGCCGGGTTCAATCCCAGGTCTGGTCAAGTGGGATTTGTGGTGGACAAAGTGGCGCTGGGGCGGGTTTTCTCCAAGTACTTCGGTTTCCCCTGCCAATCTTCATTCCACCAAATTCTCCATCATCATAATCACCCAGGGCATGCTACAATAGGCCAATCGGTGGCTGCCATGCCAAGTGGACCCAGTTGGATTCCACCCCCCCAAGCANACATTTTCCATCTCTCTTTATAAAAGTCTACAAACTTCCGTACATTCATTTAGAACATAAGTCATATTCAGAGATACATCAGTGATGCTACTAACTGTTGTTACTTAGCTACAGTGAAGGGAAATTGGCCCACAGATAGTTCTTGACTTTCAGTGACACGCTTGCCACTACTGTGGATGCTATGTCAAATATAACATGCATGCAAATGATTTACTAATTATGATGATTGAGACGAATCTGAATGTCACACAGTAGTGATTACAAAGCAGTATTTTTCATAACGACTAACCTTTTTCAGTAGGAGATCCTAAAGTCAGGCTGGACATTGATGAGCTACGGTTCATATTGCTTGAAACACTCAACATGGAAGGGTACTGGGCCAGTTCCACTTCCTCTTCCTCAATAGGTAAGCAGGTCTCCACCATGGCTTCCAAACAGTTGACAAACAGCTCTGCACTCTCTGCTGTGCAGTTGCACTGAAACACACAAATATCACATCAGTCAGTGTGATCTATCAGCTTGTTCACCATTTTAAACTTTGATGTACTGGATTTATTGTACCATTTTGAACACAAATTTGTCACTTTTCCAATAATTCTGGATCATGTGCTAATGGCATCCATATGTAGAAGTCCTGTTTATATGGTAGCAAGGATCTCCCCTTTGGAGCCATGCAATTGTAATTTAAAGTAACAATGGATTGTAAGCCCAGAATAAGATAAACAAATATTAAAAACTACTATAATTGTCTGCCAAATATGTCTTACAGAACTAACAGTTGCTCAGTTATTCAAGAAAGAATTCCCTACATACTGTGGATCCAAAACATTCATTATCACATTCAAAAGAATCCACCTACTTGATCCTTATTCTGTGTCAAATGCATCCAGTCCACACTCTCCCATCTCACTTATTTAAGATCGATTTTAACATCATTTTCCATCTATCTCTAAGTCTCCAAAGTGATCTCTTTTCTTCGTATGTTCTGATCAAACCCCGATACCCAATAAAATGATCAGTAGTCATTAAAAGGTTATCACACACGTCCTTAACATCAACACTTCATGGACTCAGTGCCCAGCTCTGTAACATCAGTTACCTCTTTCATAAGATGAACATTCTGATGGACACTGACGTGATGTGGTACCTTCATGTTCAAGTTTTAAGCATGAACAATTACCTTCGTAAAAGGACCTGCAAACCTCCAGAGACCTCCAAAGCCACAACTCTGCAAATAGTGGAGTTGCTGCTGGGTTGTATCTTCGCTGGAAATCATGTTCTGTATGATGGCCTGCACGGCATTCAAGATCACATGGTCATGGCAGACTGACAGCACGCTGATTATTTTGGCATCCAGGAGACTGTGACTGCATTAGACATATGTAGAGACTTGTTAATTTTGACACAGTAAAATATGAAATACAGTATCAACTTCAATATAAGAATTCCAGTTAAAAACATTCAATCTACAAACATCTGAACATACTATAACATGGCAGCTGGGAGGGTGGAATAATGCAGCCAGAAGAAATTGTCTGCCGCTAGGTAACAGCTCAATAAGCTTGTATCACAACAATGGATACTCATGTGATAATACAAAAACTGTTGGAAACAGTGTTTTGTATGCATTCTGACCTAAGGCTATATAACAGGGACCAATGGGAGAAGTCCGTTAGGTTCAGGTATACGACCGTTCAAGTGACTAGGCTACTGTGGTAGCGAATACTACTAGAAATAGGGCATAATCTGCTGTACCGAGCCTGGATTGACAGAGGCCTTGTATATATTGTACATAGAAATAGGAATTAAGATTACATTGTAAATATATGTAAATATAGACAATGGACTTACTAACACAGACTATGACTCACAAATGACAGACCCAACCTCTCGTCAGGGAGGGCGTTCCAAATGAACAGGACAGTAACTTTCATATAAAGGAAAAAAAAATCTGGTCATGAGCCCCAGTCAGGGCTGGACACCAAGACAGACAGACTGACTGACTGTCAGTCGCAATGTGACTTTGACTTTGACTTGAAGTCAGTTGGTTGCTATCATATGAGTTAGATGAGAGCCAGATGTCATGAGCATGGAAGTAGGGGAGTATCCAATGTTGGGAGACATTACCTAGCAACGTGCGGTGAAGTCACAGAAGCCTTAATGTTTGGAGTAGTGATTTTCAGAGTGTGCAGATCCATAGATCCATGAAACTGTTATAGTTACTTGTGCTTAAGAGTTATGTGTGTCCAATTATCAATCCAAACCCCATAACTAATCACTAATACAAGGCAATATGACTGAAGCTACTACCTATTCAGTTATTCAGTATTGAGGGGGTGGGTTTCCCCATGCACCACAACTAATAGTCCATTGTATGTCCCCCTTTAAATTTCTACTGTCTCCATACCCTACCAGTACTGGTGCTCACTATCAGCTCCTTTCTGCCAGCAAGGTTTCGGCCTTCTACTGGCAGTGGTATCTGATAATTAGTCCCTTTCTGTCAATGAGGTCATCCCTCCTCTGGCAGTGGTACCTAATTCTTCCCCATCTACCAGAGGCATTGGAAACTACTTGGGCGGGAAACTTTTTTGCCTAATTTAGCTCAGAGGTCTCTTAGAGACATAAGGTTCTTTTATGTGCCGTAAATCTACGACACGGGACCCACGGCTTAAAGTCCCTCCCGGAGGACTTGTTCCCTGAATTTTTCTGCCCTTAAATATTCCACAACCTCCGCCGGGTTTGAACCCGCATACCTTGAGTCATGAGGTGGGAACATTACCCCTAGACTACGAAGGCCGCTCAAGCTACTACCAAACTACCAACTTTAATGTTTCAATAATTTAGTCACACAAAACAAAAAATAACAAAAAAAACCCTTCATGTTAGAAGGAAATATATCACGAAAAAAGAAAGAAAGAAAGTGTATGTCCAAATTTCACCACAAGCATATTTAAAGAAAAGTACCCCACCAGAATAAGTGCCATCAACTTCTAAAACCTGTGAATCTGCCAAAAATTCAATTTAAGGTCTCAACAAAAACTCAGTTTATTACTTTACTTCCCCATATAAAGCTATTATTACATTCTACTGCCAGTCACAGTAACTGTATGGTCTAAGGCATGAACTGCCTTTGCTTGCTCAGATGCTGGGATCATGGATTCAAATCCCACTCAGGGCATGGATGTTTGGTGTGTATATGCGTTTATTGTGTGTTTGTGTTGTCCTGGGTTCCGGTAGCACCCTTGCAACAGGCTGATCACTTGCCCAAGGAGTCCTACCATCTGTGAAAAATGATTATGGAATTAAATAAGAGGCCTGGGCCCTGAAGGGGCTGGAAGAGCCATTTAAAAAAACAAAACAAAACATTCTATTATTAGTTACTCCAAGTGAATAGAATTTCAGCTTAAACAAGTTACTGTGGGCTGACTTGGGAACCTAACCATCATTTATATACGGAACTGTGTCCGTAGCAAATCAAGTTCTGAACTTTTGTTACAAACAAAATTTCAGAATTCAGGAACGTCCTGTACAAATCATACAGTATTTAAATCTGCTCTGGACTAAGTAATCTGCTCTTAATGAACCATTAACAAAACTTAATGACTGCCCAATTAACTTTTTCAAAGTTGACACAACAAAACTAGTAATTCACGACCATCAGAAATCAAATAAGCCAATTTAAAGTTCAAACTAACTTAACCTAAATTTCTCACCAGTGTAACAGTTATATAGCCATGATTTATATCATCAGAACATGCATGTGAAAACCATCTGAAGGTGAAGGTTGGCATTAATGTAGGAGAAGCTTCAATATTCCAACTATATCCAACTATATGATAAAGTCATCAATTATACAGAACATACCAAATTTTTGGGAATGTCGTTAGACAAAAAATTAAGCTGGTCCACACATACTCAAACACTAGCAAGTAAGTTATGTAAAATATGTTTTGGCTTGCGAATAGTCAAAAAAGTATCAGGATTAGAGACTGTTCTTGCTTTATACTATGCGTATTTTCAATCCCTGCTATCATATGGATTGATATTCTGGGGCAATTCAGCGAATGCAAAATTGATCTTTAAGATACAAAAGAGAGCTATTAGAACTATAATGCAAATACAAAAAACAACCAGCTGCAAACAATATTTTAAATTGTTACATATATTACCTCTACCAAGTCTGTATATATATGAAATATTAGTTTACATGAAATCCAACTTGAATGTTTTCATCACTAATTCAGCAGTACACTCACACAATACAAGAAAAAAAGACAACTTATTCATAGTTCCATGTAGGACGAGTCTGTGTAAAAACAACTTCAATAATATTGGACTTCGTCTTTTAAACCACTTGCCGCAATATATAAAGGACATACCAGCACTATACAAATTTAAAAAGACTTTGAAAACATTTCTACTTGAACATTGTTTTTATAGTATAGATGAATTCTTCTTGTTTGGGGATAAATCCTAGTTAACATCAATATTACCAGATAATTCAAGAATAAGTGACTTGTTGAGCTTATACCAGCATGCTATGAATGTATACAGCACAGTTCTCTTCTGCTTAAAGGAATCAAGACACCATGATGGATGTGATAGAAAGGACATCATGAGATGGAGGGACGTCTACGTAGGCCGCTTAGAGAGAGATAGAGAATACCAGGCCATCAAGAAGGGCACCAATCTGCTGAGAACATTACATTAGCTATCAATATCATTATTCTAAGGCCACGCCATAGCTTAAGCGATTAGTCGCTGGCTTCCCACCACTGTGATCTGAGCAAGTGGGATTTGTGATGGACAAAATGGCGCTGGGGCAGGTTTCCTCCGAGTACTTCGGTTTCCCCTGCCAATGTTCATTCCATCAAATTCTCCACAAATAAGAATGTAAAAAATTGTAACTATAGTAATTTTAATCTACTTATATATCAAATTGTTAATATTCAGAATTAACTTGACTTGTCATATATCATGTACAATGATCTACAGTGACGAAATAAATCAATCAATCAATCAATCAATGGAGTACTGAACTTTCTGGTTCTTCTACCACAATGCTAGTTAGTTATACTATCCCTTACACTTCAAGAGATCTAAATTCTGTGTCCATATTACAGTTGGGTCAAAGATAAAGTTCAAATTTAGGAAGTGAGTTTGTGACAACATGATGGCTGGTCAGGCCTGTCATACATCATGAGCAGTAAGTGTTTAAAGAGTACTGGCAGAATGAATGGTAGGGTAAAACTATCTTTGGTGAAAACTTGCCCCATTGCTACTATATTGATATCCCACATGGATCATCCAGCAACTTAACTTGGGGCTCAGCATCTAGACACAGTGTCACATAATTTCGAACAAGGCCACGCATTCCCCGCATTCCTGCAACCCACCCCCTTGTCTGAAATTTTTCTTCTGCGCGTTCAAGGTTACTCTTGGCGCTCATGGCCTTGTTTGAAGTTACATGACACTTGCTATAATATCTATGGCAGGACCTATTGTCTATAAGTGCCTATAATCTAAATATCACATTACTAGACAACTTACATGACAGGAAAAACTTTGGGGAACACAACAGAAGCTTCTGCCAGATACTGATACAGGATTCGTGTCTCATTTTCATCAGTTGAGTATTTTACAAGTGTGGCCAACACAGTAAGTACTAATGCTTGTGTTGAGAAATCAGTTAGTACATCAGGATCCAGGAGAACATTGTTTTCGTTTGACACTGACACGCGGGCACTACGATCCTGCAGACATAAAAATAACATATAACTTACTTCAGGGGACTAAAAGAAATAAATGTAATTTGTATATGAGAAGATAACCTTATTTAACACATGAAAGTTGATGTGTAAGAAAAATGTAATTAACATTAATGGTAACACAGATATTGTGTGACTTTGTACTGATTTTAAGTTATACACAACTATTATGAAAAATACAATTCAGGTTTATGGAAGTGACAAATATTCACATCACCCATCTCAATACAAGGGCCTGTCACATGAAAATGGGCTGACCCAACCCCCTCACCCACAAATCTACTGATAAATATCTTATTTCATAAGGGAACACAACACATGATATTATCATGTCCATGTGTCTCTCTTCCATAGCCTCAGTAATTTTCATAACAAATGACAGGAGCATCATGTCAGTAAATGCCATTACATGTCTGTATGCTCTAACTTCCTGCTATCAATAATGTGGCAACCCTGCAAAATTCTGAGCTCAGACCAACACAAGCACCAGTGTAAACTTCGGAAATCTTGTGGCAACAGTCTGAAAAATATACATTTCCTTGTTAACAACTTTCTTTTGTAGAATGTAAAGAAAAAAAAAACATTGAAGCAGCATAAGTCCTATATTCAGCTTTTGGTTTTATGATAATAATAGACCACTAAAGTTAGGTATGTGAAATTTTGTTGGGATAGATCATACATATACCTACAAATCTATATAAATATATATAAATGTGCAAAACTTTGACATTATATTAGGATATTTAACAGAGCCCGACTTAAGACTATGGATTGGAGAAAATTACACATAGGAATGTATCATTAAATTTTACAGTACAATTATGAATTCATAGTTTTTTGTGATACATATCAGGAAATTATGTATCATACATCCTCCCCAGAACTATTCTTTTGAATGCTGCAGTGAAAAGTATATGGTCATGACAGTATCACAGATGATACTAAATGTTATACAGAGTACCAAGAGCGTAACGACATAGTGGGATCTAAGTTTTAGTTCATGTTTACAGTATTTGTAAATAAATGTACCAGTTTCATACTGCACAATTTGAACAATTACAAATTCATTTAACACCTACTGCACAACGCTAACCTAGACTTTCTTCCGCACTCTGTCATATATTCTGATGATATTTGGACTGTTTAACAATGTTTTCTCAACTGTTGAAGTGTTGAACTTCAAGCTGACCGAAGATAATGATTGAAAAGAACTTGAAATAAAGCAGTAGTGGCCTATTTTAAGATACCCCAAAATTTGCTTGAAGATAATGAAGAATACCACAAAATAATCTCGTCCATGCTAGCTAGTTTCCAAGCCAAAATTTGAACATAGAACTAGGTACAAAAGATTGATTCCCATTCAACCACATTATATGGTCTGTAACATATGTTTTGTACACAGAGTAAAACACAATTAGACATACGGAAATTATGTAATGCAGAAGTTATATTTGCTTGTCAGGGTGTGGCAAGCACATCCTCCCTGCTCACATTGAATGGTTAAATGACTAATGGGCTACGATTACTTAAAAAAGGAAGCAAAGTCACTGTGTGATACAACTGTTTTTCCTTTCACTGTGTCTACCTGCTAGGCTCAGCATTCACAATACTGCATCTAGTTAAACTCTCATATCCTCTCACCTTGTCCTTGTCCCAGTTCTGGGACCTAACATCCTCTGGACCAGACTGTATAATACACATTCAGAGTGAAATTAATATGCTACAGTTTTGTTAAGTTCAAAGTAATATTCTAAAACATTTCACCCACTTCAGCTAAAGTATTATAGTTTTCAAGAAAATGAAATACAAATAAACAGAATCAAGCATACTTACAGACAATGCAGTGCACAGTCAATGTCTTATACAAAAAAAAATTCGCATTCTGTTAAAATATGTGAATACTAACAGCACAAGAGAATGCAAACATGCCAGGATATTTGGTGGACATTACAGAATTCAAACTGCTGAACTGCCAAAGTGGCCACCCAAGATCATCTGATTTATTACAATAAACTCCAACTGATGAGACTGCATTCTGTTGGGTATTACAATTAATATAATATTCTGTTTCTTTGGCCTTCACATTAAAAAAAATTATTTACAAAAATTATCAAAACTATAAATGCTGGAGGAAATGGGAGACTTTAAAAGCGTGCAAAATGCACTAACTCCTTGATATGCAATGGTGGGTACACCATAGCTTGGGCACTGAGTCACCAGCTTCCCACCACAGTGACCCAGAACTGATCCTAGATCAGGTGATCTAAGATAGGTTGTGGATACTGGGGCAATGGAGCAGGTTTTCTCCAAGTACTTCAGTTTCCCCTGCCAATTCTCATTCCACCAATTGCTCCACGTTCATTAATTGTCTGCCATTGATACTATACAGTATTGATACTCACAGCATTGTTAACTAACTAACTTAGAGAAAAGATATACAAAGTTCAATGAATTCATTTTAAAATTACCCTTCTTTCAATACTTGTAATGAATTTTAGTACCAACACAAATACACCTAACTATGCACGTTTCCAGCCTTGCCAACTATCAAACAGTACTTTTATATATTTACCTTCCTTTACTATTACCTGTATGTATACTAGTATATACAGTTGTATAGTTGTTTCTTCATGTGAGATACAGCTGCTTTCCCAGTCATATTACAATATACAGTAGCTAACACATTAGGGAATGAGTAACACTCAAATACCATATTCACTGCCAATTAGTTTAGTGTCAACTATTTTTTTAATAAAAATGCAAACCAATCAAATAAACAATTCCCTATCTATTATACTGAATAATCTGTTACCACATTTTTATGAAACATTATAATCATCAACCTAAGTGCTCAGCTGTTTGGTAACAGCATGAGAATTAATAAACACACAATTTTAACGAAGAATGTGTGGCAATATATGACAATGGAAATGGATCAATAAAAATCATGGCTCTTCAAGAAATAATATAGCATATTGCCAACCTTAAAAGCAGTATTCTGAAATTCATCCACAAGGAAATGTTTAAGACTATGCAGTAGATTTCATGTAAGTATATGTAATCTATGACCTACTGCTTCTTATACTGAAGAAGACAATGATGACCAAGCCTCATTTACAGGGAAATGTTTTTAGTCACAGTATTTAAGCACAAACAATTCGTGTAATTAAAAGAATTTAAGACTGGGGATTTGAACCACACCCACAAACTATAAACCAATGTTTTTGCATTGCCACAACAGCCTTGACTATGACATATGCTTGGAACAGTATAAAGAAAATTTCATAATATGACTGAATGTTCTCTATTTTGTCTGTTGTAGGAAATAGGAAACTGATAGCAATTTTTTTTGTGGAAAATCTAGCAGCTCAAACAAAAAACATAATTCATATTGTTGAAGCAAAGGTTCTCAAAGTGGTGACTATGAACAGGATGGGCTTCTTGGTCTTAGTGCCATATGATTTTGAGACAGCCCAACATTTTCAATGAATATACTGCCTCCATCCTATGGGTCAAAAAGTAAGTCAAGTAAGAAAGAGGCAGGGCAGCTAATTTCATGCTCAGCTTACTCTTAAACCTGAATATGGTCGCAATATGTTCCTCCAAAATGTCGGGCTCTCTCCAAACCATTTGGCACTAAAACCAAGATCACTGTACTCTTCAAGAATTCATATTGGCTAACTGCTTCTATTACTCTGCTACCCGTAACACATTCGAAATTATGTCTGTGTTAAACTGTTTTTCAAAACATTACCTAGGAAAGAATTCAGATCTATATGAACATGAAACAACATAACATAAGCAAACATAACATTTCACCTGAAATTCTATTTCCTCTGCTGTATCAACAAACTACAGAACTCTCCATCTCTATTATGTCATTCCTGTATCTTGATAATTACAATAACATATTAGTTAACACAAAATATTATAAACTGAAAGAGCCTAAAATATCCTACAAGCTTCGGTGAAACCCTACAGATCTGTCCAGTACCACAATTTACAAGTCTTACACCATGAAACAGACTACTAGACAATGCATATTATGTGTTTGATATAATACTCTACACTGGGGTAGAAAGATTATCATTATGCATGAGTTCATGTAGTGAACAAATACAACAATTGTGATTCTACAACTGAACTAACAGCCATTATGCAACATAATGATCAGCATAACATGCAGGTAGCAACAATCCAACTTCAAGATCGCATGCATCTGGGCGTACTATCTCATTTGGAAATATTCAATGATGTACGAATGCCCTGAGATGTAACAGAAATAAGACCCAATAAAGCAATGAAATAAAAAAAAAAACAGCCTAGAGAAATACATAATATTAATTCAGTATAGGATGTCCTAAAATAGCATACAGTATTAAAGAGTCACAAGCTAGTTTTCTCTGGTATGTTTCTGTGGGCCCTAAAAAAAGTGCATGCACTGTCATGTTCCTTTTCCCCATAATAATTATACCAGTATTAACTATTTAAACAAACTGTATACAAATAACTAAACCTGTCATGGTTCTTTTAGTTACTTTATATTAGCCAGAATAGCTTAGTCAGCATAGCTTAACTGGTATACTGACTAGACTATAGGCTGGACAACTGAGGAATCAGGGCTCAATTCCAGACAGGAGCAAGATACTTTTCTCCACTGCGTTCAGGCTGGCTCTAGGGCCCAGCCAGCCTCCTATCCAACAGGTACCAGGGGGCTCCTTCCTCAGGGATAAAACAGCTCACTCAGCTGCACCCAGTGTCAAGGTTATGAATGCATGGAGTTATACCTCCACTTGGCCGCGCCATAGCTCAAGTTGCTGGCTTCCCACTGCGGCGGCCCAGGTTCAGTCCCGGGTCTGGTCAAGTGGGATTTGTGGTGGACAAAGTGGCGCTGGGGCAGGTTTTCTCAGAGTACTTTGGTTTCCCCTGCCAATCTTCATTCCACCAATTGCTCGACAATTACCCTCACCTATCATCTGGGGCTGGTACAATAGGCCAGAAGTGGCCACAGTGCAAGGGACTTGCACCCCACTAGCAATACAAAAAAATAATATACCTCCACTTCCCCATGCATCTTCATGTGTGGTGCTTAATTATATTCAGGGATAACTGAATAATTCCATCAAATATGCAAAAAATAAAATAATTCTTAACACTCTTTAAACTTAAAACAGAAAAGAATTTCAATGTTATATATGAACTTTATATGGAATCCCACGTTTAATGACTTTTATTTAAATACACTACACAAGACAACTATGGGCATCATATATGCCTAAACATGATTCTTTTAAGAAATATTTCCAAAGTAAGAAGTGCCTACCCAGCAAACAAATGAACTACTCCTCTCTACAGCCACAGCAAACATTACTGCCTACCTTGACATCTGACTCATCACCCGACTTGGGCTCTTTAGTTGTTGGAACGGAGAATGAACGCTGCGTTCGGAAGAGAACTCGTGCACTCGACTAAGTTGTACCAATGGTGATTAGTTGATTGATCAGTCAGTTGGATGGATTCCACCCAACACAAATGCAACAAGCAGGGGGTAGAAACAGACGCAGAGAGAGAGATAGTAAAAAATTATTGGAAGTCAGGCAAAAACACAACAGACCAAGAAAACTGAGGAAGCTGTGACGATATCGGCAGTGTCGTCACTGTTACTGATTTGTAAGCTGAACTAGTAAATACTGCATCTCTTTGGTGGTAGACCACTGAAACATGAAATACTGCCAATACAACTTAACCTGGAAATTAGACTGTGCGAAATGGTTGAAAATAATCACCACCTCCTGCAGTACTACTAGATTCATTCACTTTTAAATATGTATTCGGCTAGTGTTTGGAAATCAAAAGAGATTTTGTACTAAATTATTGGAAGAAAATGCCAAAGTGCGGGTCTCTCTTTCTTCAGTTATATGAACAGGTTATGGCAAAATAATATGTCATTATTAAAACAGCAAAATACTTAAATGAAGAGGTGAGAAATTATTTCTCATGTCAAACTTCATATTCATACAAGTGTTATAGCAGTATAAACAGGCCAACCAATTTGCTCTTCTTCTGACAGTACATTTGAAAACAAAATCAAAATTTAGCTGAAGCTGTTTGGAAAATCATACAATTGATGAAAAGGAAGACTGATTTCAGTGTAAGGAAAAATTAAATGTCATAACCAGGGCCCGGATTTTGATGACATGTCATCTTTTTTCCCTTGCATCCTATGCGATGCTCTTAAATATATAAATCTTGGATATGAGCTGCTGGTTACAGAAACGTAAATTTTATAGGTAATTTTTGTCATTTTTTGACATTTTTAGGTTTAAGGTCATTTTTTTCATTTTGGGGGTAATTTCTGGAAAATTTTTGGACTTTTAAGGGTATTTCTTGTCATTTTTGGCCATTTTAGGGAATTTTTCTTCATGTTTTCTGAAATGCGAATAACATGGAAGCGAAGTGTTCTTTCTTTTCTCCTTTAAGTAATTTTTCTGGATTTTTTCGGTCATTTTATAGGTAATTTTTTAAATATTTTCAGGTCATCAAAATCCGGGCCTTGGTCATAACATATCTGACGTGCTGAAAATAACGTTTGTCTTTGCAACTCATGCTCTACTCTGGCAAAGAATAAACACAAAAAAAGATATTCTAATGCACCATTAGATATTCTATGATGTATAAATTATTAAGAAAGGAATGCTTGTATGTGGAGATAAAGCTGTAAAGAAAAATAAAGAAGACATATTAGATAGACATAAGAAGCTGAGCCATATGCAGAATTTAAATAAAGTTACAATTTTGCATGAATCACTAGGCACATGGCAAAGATTTTGGAGTTAAAACAACAAGCATTATTACCTATCACTTTTGATAACCAAACACTGCGCTGGCTCCAAGAACTAGATTCGATATCGTGTGCACAGCAATCCTTGGAAAAGAGAGAGATATCAGTGGCAATCACGTCATTCCAATGCAAGTGAAGAAACCTTGGATCAGCATACACCATGGGCTAGATCAGTTCTTACTTTTCCTACAGAGGCAGCACCAGCCTCCACACCAGACTTGGGGGCTGGAACGGATGAAGATCGTTGAGTTCGGAACAAGGGCCTTGCACCTGAAGGTCCCCCTGGGGGAGCTGAGGGAGGGGCTTGAGGCCCCAGGTCCAGGCTGCGCCATCCCTTACTGTTACTAGTCTCCCCCCCACATGCAGCAGACTGAACCTACATACACATGTTAATCAAAAAAAAAAAAAACACTTGTACATGGTCAGGGAATTGAAACATATTTTATACCAAATTGACCAGGAATGTGTCCTCTACACACCACTTTCCAAATCTTAGATCCCATTCCAAATTCAGAGAAGTCCAACCATGGCCACCAGAGTACTGCAGTATACAGGAATATTTAGTCCAAATCCTATCTACTCCCATTACCTTTTTAAATTTGTACATTTTCCTTGCTTGCCAAAGTGTTCAGTGGAGAATTTTGAGGACGACCATTAGATACTACTCCTGAAATGTGATCATTAATTTCCTCACTCATTTGAAACACTTTCGCACTTATCTATCATATACAGGCTGAAATACTTACATCTAGAAAGAAGTCACAATAACTTATTTACACTATAGTCATCCAAGAGGCCTAATCAAAAAGTATCGTGACTGAACATGTGAATATTAAGATACTGTACTTAGATGGATAGGAGGCTAATTCTCCTCAAAGCAGGCTCCTTCAGCACATACACACTTGTTCCCTTGCTTCTTCTATGCTGGGAACTCCTCTCAAAACTCAGTCTTGGAATCAGCGAAAAGTGATGTGAAGAGTGTGCGTTGCAGAAAATGCGTGATAATGTGGGATGTTCCCACACATCAACAACTTCTATGGTGCATTGTATTCAGTTGCTTTCACATCATAAAATCTTTTACCTTTCAGGATTTTTAGATTTAGAGACCAGAAAAAGGTCATAGAGAGCCATAACTAACCAGCAGAGGAGCTGTCTCACTTGCAAAATATTGTGTTCAGGTGAATATTTATGCACGTGAGCTAAATTGACATGTGCACTGTCATGGCAAATTCCACTTTTTCAGCCCTTCACAATGCACTGCATCATGCAAATTTCAGTTGATACTGTGGAATGTCTGCTGAAAGCCAGAACTGTGAAGCCAGCAGAGACAGATGCTTCTAGGGAATGGCTCTGCAAACACTCCTGTCGGTAGGCAACAGCTTCTGAAGCATGCAATGATACCAGAGCTATCGCTAAGTAACGTGCCCATGCAACAATGGAGGAACTGCTGGAAGTGGTGTTTTCTGTGCTGAGGCTACATACAATGAGGACCAGCTGCCATAGGCAGTCAGAGTCATGAGACAGTAAAATATGGTCATGAGTCCCGCGGGACTTAAAACTAAGAATGACTGCACTGGTGAGGGCCAGCAACAATTTACCAGACATAGGCAGTCAAGAGAGGGTCTGCAGGCAGACAATCAGTTCAGAGTTGAAGTTGTGATAAGTGAGAAGCTGGTAACTGAGACTGGGGACACTTCAAGACCCCAGAGAAAGGGAAACATCTGCCGTTGGAAGCTGCCACCAAGCAGCTCAGTAAAGACTGTGACTGAGAACACCAGTCTGTGTGTGATAGTGATACATGAAGTGCAGTCATGAGTTGGGTGTTTAAGAGTCCAATAAATCGGCACTCCATCCTGTGAAAACTGGTGACAGTGGGATTGGACTGATCCGACTAACTGGGTTGGGGATTGCAGCAGATACTTGTATCGCCACACTATGATGATGGAACAAATAACTGAATGCATGTTGGCTGAAACGGAAGCTGAAATAAGAGCCAACCAAGCCAAAATGGACATAAATCTAAAGGAAAGGAAAGAAGAAATGAAGGCTGGGCAGGGGGAAATGAAAGCCACAGTACGAGTAAATGCCATCTTACAAGAGATGAAGTCCTGGCAAGAAAAGACAAAGGCCTGTCCAGAGAAGTGAGTGGAAATTTCAGAAGAAACAGAGGTTGCAGTGGGGTGTCAGAAAGTCCCTAACAGAGAGGCCACAGTGGAAACTATCAGAGCTCTGGAGGTTCGATCTGGGGGCCAGCAACTGGCAGTGGGATACCATAACCCATGGAAAATGTGGATCAAGGGCAAAGTTGTTCAAGGAACCCCTAAAGAGGATGAACGTTCTGGAAGAGATGATGCATGCAGCTGAAATTCAACAACTGCATAAAGACCTGCATTCTAAAAAAACAGCCACATCTGAGAAACGAGGAGACATTTTATGAGGCCCTTGGACAAATCATCGGACTGGAGATTGGGAAGCACACTACTGGGACTTCAATGATGATTCAACAAACGAGTGTCAACACAGTGCAGAGGGGCCAACCACCATCCAAGCAAGAGTCACAGATGCAGGAGCGCTGGCCACTCTCAGAAGTTTTGTCTGCACTAAGCAGAAAAGAAGAAATGACGGTACACCTGTAGGCTACTTGGGACAAATAGCCTTAAGGTGGGAGCAATGTGGCATGTCTGCTAAAAGCCAGAATTGTGAAGATAGCAGAGACAGCCATTGCTAGGGAACAGCTCTGCAAACACTCCCATTGCTAGAGAACATCTCTGCTAACATTCCTGTTGCTAGGCAACAGCTTTGTAAGCACACAACAATATCAGAGCCATTAATAAGCAACATGAACATGCAAACAATGAAGGAATTGTTAGAAGCAGTGTTTTCTGTGCAGTCCCTGCCCAGGCTATATATAACAAAATTCCAGCTGCCACAGGATCTGTCACTTGAGAGTTGCAGTTGTGAGAAGTGAGGAGCTGGTAGCTGTGGCTGGGGACAGTTTGGGAACCCTAAGGAAGGGGAATGTCCAATGGTTGAAGCTGCTACCAAGCAGCACAGTGAAAACCATGAGTGTGATAGTGATCTGTACAGTGTAGTCACAAGTTGTGTGTTTAAGGGTCCAATAAATCTGAGTACCAAAACCAAATCCCATCTACAGTCACAATTATCACATGACAATATCTTTCTGACCTTCTTATAAAATTTAATGGGTACGCACTGCTCTGTACTCTTGGATATCATTAAATAAACATGTGACAAAAACGTTCCAACTTTACTGGTTTACCATAAATGTCTGAAGCATGGAATGAACTGTAAACACACCTCGACATGCAGTAACAGGTTGGAACATCTTCATCAACCCACGTCCCTACAAAATATAATTTACCTTAATTCAGTCTCGATGCCCTTTGATCTAGCCTGACATAATGTCTCTTTCATTATGAACTGAGAATATTTATACAAGAAATTACATATAATTAAATAACAGTAACCACTCTTTCTTTTTTGGTAAAGGAAAAGCTAAATAGAATTCTTTACTAAGAGCACTGTCAGCTTACTTATTAAATAAACTCAATAAATAGGTCCCAGGACCTATATCTACTATGCTTCTTGACACAAGAAGAGTCCAGGCAAACGAGCGTAAGAGTGCAACAGCAAACTGTACAAACATTCAGTTCCTGAGAACAGACCCTCTCGTCTAAAGCATACAAATCTGCCAGCCAACAATTTCATATCTAGTTGTACTGTACATTGTTGTGTGTACAAACCATACAAATACATAAATATGACTGTACTGTAACTGAGTGGGGTATTCTCATGTAATACTGTACTTATATTTATTGTCTGTCTTGATATTCTATATATCCTTATACTTGTAAGTGTTCCATCTTTTATTACATCATACTTATTTATCTTACCAAATTTTTTCCTTTTCTAATAGATAAAAGATGAAGGTGGAGTTCAACAATGTCATAGGAGGAGGAATGAGAATAAACACAAAATGAAGAAGGAAATCTTCAAGGAATATTTAAAGAATTATTGCAGAATTACTTAAAGAGAGAGGGAAACTTAGAACATTTGCAAAAATTTTAATTTGTATTTAAACTTCAGAACTGCTGAAACCAGTCAGGTGACCTACACTGTTTGGAGATGCCTACCTGACAATTTCCCACATTTTGTTTTTAAATACCATGACTGATTGCCCTGTCTTCATACATAACTTTTGCATTATTTATAAATTAAATATGCATGTGAGGCAAATTTACCAGAGCAAAGATTTGAAAGACAATGATGAACCTTAACACCATACACTTTAATCACAATGTGACCCCTGTAAATGAAGTGTCTGCTACATATCTTCAAAGTCTACAGTACACAAAACGCGTTGCAATGTCACTAGGGCAACATTTAGAGAACCAATACTATTATACAAGAGTTCTTGAAACATAACACAGCTGCACTGCGTCTCACGACAGCCCATTATTCAGTTATTTCTATGTCTTTCCAGGGCTCTGCTCTGACTTTACATAATTCACAAGTTTTACCATACTGTAGTTTAAATAGCCTGAAATTAATTTCTAATTTTCATGATGCTGTAACTTACAGGGCACATAATTCTGTTTTGACTCACCTGATGTTGAGCTTGTTGCTGAGTGTGCTGCTTTTGCTGTCTTGCCTGTGCTATTGCCGTTTGATCTAACAGATCCCATGATTTCTGTCTCCTATTGGTTGGGGTACCTACCCCACTTGCTTGCTGTGGAGGCTGCTGATAGCTTTGTCCATTACTCCCTTCACTTCGCTGGGAAGGACTTGTTGCTAACATAACATTCATAGCAGGTGAAACATTAGTGGCGGGGGGCTAAAACAAAGCAATGACAAACACGATCAGAAAGGATGTACTCCATAATATAGTGCACAAAATTCTCAAAAGCATTTGTCATTTGTTAATCTTACTTATGGCCTTAGGCATTGCTATCGGCCAACATGGCTAAAAATAAGAATGGCTGATAAATGTTACACCTACCTCTCATATGAAATTTCACCAAAATTTGATTGGTTTCTGATTTATGAAAGTCATTTCATGGGCCTTTGTAAAGTCAGCACTGCTATTGATCAACATTACTGGAAATAAGAACCGCTGACAACATTTTGTGAAAGTCTCCTAAACTGAATTTTAAAGAAATCTGTAATGGTTTAGGGAATGCTATTGTAGTGTGTACAACCATTGCTATGCAATGACTGCAAAACAGGTGAATAAACAGCAGCTGTTTCTAGGAAATGGACTGGTAAACATGTTCCTGTGCCAATGAATATGCACACAATAGAGTTACTGATGGAAACAGTGTTTTCTACTCAGTCTGTGCAAAGGGGTTATAAGAAAGACAATTGGGGTGATCCAGTCAGTTGAGAGTTGAGTTCTGCAAGGCAGTCTGAGAGGAGATGGCGCTATCGTTCAATTGAGACTCAAATTCTGCAAAGGAGGCTGAAAAGAGATGGCACTGTGCTTCAGCTGACAGTTCAGTTATGGGATATTCACTGGACAGTAGTGACTTGAGCACAGAAGCTGAATAATCCCCATTGTTGAGAGTTGTTACCAAGCAACAACTAGTGAAGACATTGCAGGCTGAAGAAGACTTAGTATGTAGTGATTTGTAAAGTGTGCAAATCAACAATAGTGTTGTAAGTGTGTGCAGTAATGACATATAAGTGTTTAACAAATTTATTCACCAATCATTACCTCACCTGTGGGCACACATAAATCATGACAATATTAAGTCACACACAGACATGATCTTCACATAAATTAATATTAATTCTAAATTTCTGAAAGGGAAAAATCCCACAATCCAATTTCTCATACCATAGCATCAAACTGCATAACTATTCTCCTTTTTATCAGTATCAGTACATAATTCTGGCAGTGATAAATCACATTTTTTTTATTTTATTGGGATTATCAGTCTTTTTAATTTTAATTCAAAGGCAAAATTATGAAGTATACAAATATGCATAGCTCTCAGGTTCTCAGGTGCTCTCAAACCCCACCATGACGATAAGGTGGAGATACCATTCATGGGGATGTATATTTATAAGGGTCATAATTTCTTTATTACATACTATCACGTGTTTAGTAACTACACATGGAGTTTGGATTCATAACTAGATCTGCTGGATTCTTACGAACCACAACCAATTTTAACTGTAACACCATCACTAATTCAAGTACTCTACAATTCACTATGGTATGCATTAAGTCTTATGAGTCTGTTATGTCTTCATCAGAAGTCACTTGGTAAAGGCTACCAACACCATAGATTCCTCGGTTTCCATGTTCATGTCCTTACCAGCTGCCAACTGTCTCACAGCGACTCATGGCTACATCACCTAACCACTGACTGCCTAACCATGTTTTACTATCGAAGTCTGGCACTCACTTCAGACTCGGAACTCTTCTGTCTGAAGACTGCCTGCAGACTCCCTCACAATCTCAACTGTAATCACTATACTGCAGCTCTGTTTCAGTACCTAGTACATAGCGTAGGGGTGGACAACAAGGAAAACAATGTCTCCAACAGTTCTTCTCCAACAATTCCTCCACTGTTGTGTCAGCTTTTGCTGCCACTGAAGTGTGTTTACAGCAGCGTTACTTAGCAATGGACATCTTTTCCTCTTCCACTAATCCAGCTTTCAGCCATCATGTCACAATACAAAAAACATCCAGACATCAGACTACTTTGTACATAAAATGGCCTAGACTCAGGGTGTTAAATAGACACGGAACAAGTGTAACTTTTACCGATATGTTATAAAATTCATCAGCACACTGATTCAAAGATATCTCTTTCCCGCTCTGTCTTGCTCCATCACACAAAATACTTTGCCCAAAGCCTGCTTTTGTTTTTGAAAGCCACTGTATATTTACCCATTTTAATTCTTTACTACTCACTAGAACTTTACCTTAAAATTACCTTCTGAATACTCACATGAGGCATAAGACTAAGGTGACTATCCACATCAAAGTTCTCACCAGAACCCAACTCTGGAATCATTCTTGCTAAGGAATGTTTCACATGACAACGACTTCTCACCTCCTCTGATACAGACACCAATGCTGAAACAACCAAATATGTTACTAACTCCCTCAAAAGCTGACAGTCACTCAGCTGGTTACGACATTCCATGTCACCTTTGGAATCTGTAGATCCATTACCACATTCACTGAAGTCCACCAGCAGACACTATCCTAAGCCAGTCAAATATAGTCTAAACCCTTAAATTCCACTTCTTTAAGACCAATTTTATCCTCCTATCAATTGTTAGGCCTCTCCCATCCATGTTTTCCAACTAAAACTGTGTATGAATTCCCATCTTTCCTACAAGTGGGCTACACGTCTCATCCATCTCATTTTCCTTCACTTGATGGCCTTAATAATATCGAGTGAAGAACAGAAAGTATGGATCCCATTTTATAATGTTCTACATGTACAACCTCTGCTGATCTCCTCAACACTTTATTTTCAAACACCTTCAATCTATGATTTCGTTTTGGATGAGGCCAAGTTTCAGAACCATACAAGACACTATAGAATAATGTGAAACTATATTATTCAGTGGCTTAATCAGAGTTAAGAAGTGGGTATTTGTATCACTTAAGTCTGGATCTAAACTGATTATGCTATTGTGGGGGAATAAGCAGTAATGAAAGTACACAGCAAAAGGCAAAGTTGAAATTGTTTTTGTCAACAAAAAGAAATAGATAAGTTATGACAGTTGAATTTTCTTGGGCTTCGACATACATATTGGAAGGATTATATATTAATATATGAGAATAATAACATAAAGAACAATGAATAATTCTCATACAAAGCCAGGACCTGAATTCACTTACATCACTATATATATATAAATATAATACCCATTTCATATGTATACCTGCTAAATATGCTACACTATCTGGTGTCACTTCAAATTTATCTCGTTTGTGTGGTTTGGCTATGATGCCAAGCAGCATGGTTAAGATTCTTGTCGTACGGGACACAGTTGTTGGTGTTGGATGCCGAAAACCTTTCAGTAAATGTCCAACCAATGCAAAATGGAAATTAGCTGCAAAGGAAAAAATAAGGAGAAATTCAATCAACAGGCAATCGAATCAGATTTGTTGTAAGCACAGTGACTGCTGGATAATTCATATGTATACTATAATACTTTCAGTGCAAGAGCTGCTTCACAAGGCCTTGCATTAACTTTGTTCAGTCTTTTCAGTATGGTTGGTTTCTAGTGCCTCTACTGCCCTATGACATAGGGACAAGCTCTGTTGATTGGGCCCAACTGAGAAAGTTTTACCTGAAGACGGAGATTGAATCCAGTCTCTGAAACGTTGTTTTTTGAAAAATAAACAGGACAGTTTTTAGATAAAGACAAGACGATGGATAATGACCAAAAACATAATATTTGAACCCAATAATTTCTTGTCGTATTATGAGGATACATGACAGTATAAAGTTTGCACAGAGGTTTATACTTTAATGTGGGCTACAAAGTAAGAAGAGGCCTGGTATTCTTCTCATTCCATTTTGATGGAGATGAGGTCAATCATAACAGAAGAAAAATTTATATACAGATCTGACTGGTAATCAAACTCAGAACACTGTGAATGAGTTCCAGTGTCAGATCCCAAGACCACCAGGGATCCAATATTCTCAACAATACTGTTAATCTGCACTTTCCCAGAGTCAAAATATTTACAGCAGGAAGACAATTTCCTGCTTCTGCTGCTCCAGGACAGAAAGTTGAATTTTGCATTGCAGCAGATATTAAAGCTTGTAGTTCATTTATTATTCATTGCTGTCATTGGCTGGTGCTTCTATGATAAGCTTACATCTCAGGTATTAAGATAAACAATCATCTTAACATGCTTAACACAAATAAAGGAAGAGACTAAACTTCAAAGCACAATGCCAACTACATATCCCACCTGCTTCAACATCAAAAAACTGTACATTTTCTCCATAGAGTGTATTTATAGACTTCATATTATCCTTAGATCAAACTGCAATTACTCCCCTAAACAGCATTAACCAACCGATCTTTGTATTGGATACTGCTTTTTGAAATACAATCTAAACTTTACTTTCCATACAGTACGGACAATTCTTCGTAAGATGAGGCACTGACTATACAATTAATTAATTTGCAACATCATGGGCCTCCTATACATTCTTATATAAAAGAGATATCGAATTTCCAATTCGTCTGTGGAAACATATGAAAAGTAATAAATCAGTGACTGATTAGATGTTATATAACATCAATTAAATTTTATCTTGTTTTATACAATAACTTTTAGTTTTTTATATAATCTGACTTATTGTATTTTTACGCAAAGTATTTTAAATGATTAATAACACTGTATCCAATCTAATGTACTGCAGTTCAATGGTATATGTTTGTTAATATGTGTTTGCCTGATGATGACCGTTAGTGGCGGAAACACGTAGCGAAACCATAGTTGAACACTGACCTTGATTTTTTTCTGTTTGTTGTGTTGTGACGGTTCAATAAAGTTGTACAGTCTAAACTGTTATATATTATTTAGATGAACTTCACGCTTGAAAGGATTAAAAGAGACAACATTTGCAGCACATTTCTATGCATGGAACATGAGTCTCAATAAAACATGTTTTGCTAGATACTACTGTCTCCATCATCTCACACACTCATCACGTTACATGATGAGCACTGAAAATTGGAATAAAATCTACCAGAAAGACTGTATGTTATGTAAGTTAAATAAATACACATTGCAATGTGTATTACTACAAGTGAGGCAGCCAGCACAAAGCTCTGTAAGTGTTAATGTGGATTCCTAAGGGACCATTGCATTTACTGTAGCTACCATCATTCAAATTTCTAAAACCCTCATCATTACTAGCTGTAGCATGTAGCCCACGCACGCGCGCTCATACGCACGCACGCACACACACACACACACGCTTGTGCTAGTTTCATGTCCATTGTATTTTGGACTTGTGAAATATGAAATGTGAAATGTATTATGTATGCAAATGCTTTGATGTCATTTGTATTTATAATCAAAAGGTTTTCTTCATAAATCTGAATCTAGGTAATTAATTACGTTTAAATTTTTCAACCAATGTATAACTGATAAAATCCTGAAATCCTTTCAGTGGAAATGCTGATATTACAGCAATTTCTCAAGATCTATTAATGTTCAATTTATTAATTTCTAAATTTTCATTCAACATAACTGAAAGTACACATTTTCTTTTTATAGAAAGGAAAGTGTGAGAAACAGGAGGGAGCCACATTTCAAGCTTTTGGAGAAGCAAGGCACAAATAACTTACATTAAAACAAGGAGTTTATCCTTTTTCAGTCTTTGTTATAGTCTCATTTCTAGTAACAGATTTTTAATTGTTTTCCACTTTTATGTTTCATAAAAAAAAGACACTGTTACACTATTCTCTTGCATACTGTCAGACAAGAAATGCCTACAGGTTTTCATTTGTTAGCAAATCTGCATAATAACAAAAATAATAATTTCAGTATTTCTAAGAAATATTTCTACACCTACATTTGAAGCTCAGACCCACAGCATGGTCCAGCTGTTTGAAATGCCACTCCAAGGGTTCTCGGGTTGACATCATCACCTCCGCCAGGGTCTGAAAATGTAATGTTACACTTCTGAAGACCATGGAAGTGATAGGTTATCTGTTACAAAACATACTCATGTAAAATTTGTATGGATAAATGTTTTCATACAATCACATCACAGGCTATGTGGTATGTCTTGTGACTTGCATACATACATATCAACCAAAGAAACTGGATTCAAAACTTAGTCAGAAAATTGTGATGGCCTACATTAAAAGGGCACAACTTCCAACTTTCTGTGTTTCTGATCCAGTAAATTCTCTACTGTTATAACCTAAGTAGCTGATATAGTATTGTTAGCTAATGACATCATTTAATACTTCAAAGCTGCTTTGATGTGTTTTTACACAAAACACACTGCACAGCCATAACTTCCTGCGGTCTCCTGCAGCCTTTTAAAACTGACATTTGTTGCAATAGCAATTTATAGAATAAACTGTAAGCTTCCATTCAGTATATGGTTTAGCCATTAAATATACATGGTATATATCAAAATATGAATTATGAAAAACGTAAATAGGTTACCAGTTGTTGGGTTGTATTAATTACAGCTGACACTTTTTTCAGCCAATATGCATACAAGAAAACAACTGACACGTAATGATAAAAATGATGAAAGTCACAGACCTGCCAGTGGAACTATGTTTTGACCTTCAGCATGAAACGAAGTGTGAGAGTATCAGCAAACATGATTTTTATAACCAAAGCCCTTCCCAAGCCTCTGGAGATGATTTTAAATAAACAGACATGAGTCAAAGTTCCTCCAGAATCTTTATAGATGTTTTAAGTACACAAATATGTATCAAAACAGAGAATACTGGGTCAATAAATTCCTCCAGTTTTGAGGAAGATGCAGGGGGCATGTGGTAGCGTAGTTGGTTGAGGGGCTATGCTACAAGCTGGAAAGTCATGGGTTCAAGTTCCATTGAGGTCACTGGATTATTTCAATTGACCTAATCCTTCCAGCTGCACTATGGGCCTGGGGTCAACTCAGCCTCTAACAGAAATGAGTAAAGTAAGTAAGTAAAGTAAAGCTATCCCTGTACCAGGCCGTGAAGGCCCATAGGGTTGTGAGACGTTGAGGGTCCCACATTATCTAGACAATTGGCTCACATGGCAGTAAGGCTGTCAGCCTTACTTGCTGGCCACGCTTTACTCCCCAGGAAAATTATTTAATTAATTCCTGGTATTCATTTATGTTAGAGGCTGAATAAACCCCAGGGCTGGAAGGATTAGGTCAACTGAAAAAAATCCAATGATCTCATCGGAACTTGAACCCATGACCTTCCGGCTTGTAGCATAGCTCCTCAACCAACTACACTACTGCGTGCCCCTAACAGAAATGGGTACCAGGGATTAATTAAATAATTCTCCTGGGGAGTAAAGCGCAGCCGGTGCGTAAGGCTGACAACCTTACCGCCATCTTTGAGCCCATTGTCAGATAATGTGGGACCCTCAACGTCTCACAACCTTATGGGCCTTCATGGTAAAGGGATAGCTTTACTTTTTTTTTTGAGGGAGATGAAATATGTGATCCAGAATATACTGCTTTCACTAAAGTATTTATAACTACAAGAATACTTCAAAAGCATTATGAAACAGTACCTTGAATTATCAATTAAAAAAATCATGAAGTCATTAGTATTATTCTGTGTGGTATATTAAATGTAACGTGAAAATTAAAACAAAATTAAATTATTTACTATGTATATATGGTGATTTATATTACACGCCTCACTTTTCTGTTATCAGATGCAAATGTCCTAGAGTGTTGAAGGGCCGGTCAGACTTTCATACAGAGAGGAAACAGAGGAATGTGTATCATACAAGTTCTATTAACAGAACCCAAAGTTTCAGCACAACTAAAACAAAGCTTACTACCGGATCCTAACTTCAGACACTTCAATCTTATATACACTACTAAGTATGAGATTGACTTACTTCTGCCTCTACCATATGTAATGGAATAACTGTATGCTATTCAAAGAGCAAGCTTACCTTTTCTTCAAAGGTTCCTTGAGAATCAAGTGTATGCAGATTTTGTTCCAATAATGCCAACCCAGATGCATATGATATTTCATGAAGCTGCAGCACTGAGACTGCAACCCAGAAGAGTGCACAATGTATAGGTGATTCCTAAACAAGCAAAAAAAAAAAAAGAAGGTATATCTCTGATGGCAGCACTCAAAAGAATATTCCTTACATTTCCCAAACATGTCACCAAGCAAACAATGTAATAGTTTCTTCTTCAGAACAGAGGCAACATCTGCTATTACCCTATTTCTTTGTCCTTCCAAAAATAAACTGCACCTTCTCTCAATTCTTACTGTTATAGTAGCACAGCCAGAATGTATGATTCCTCAGAAGCTATGGTTCCTCTGAAATGACTGAAGGCATTACAGACTCACCTTTAGTGCACATTGGTAACACATATCTTGTACACCATATACACACAATTTACACAGGCAGAGCTTTAGGTGGACTACTGCTCAAGTGAAAAACCACCAGCACAGTGGCAATACTGATCAGATATATGTGCCTAATTTAATGTTCTTATGTTGTGCTGTGTGCAGTTTCTAACTACCTACCTTTGTGGGTCTAATATTATCTTGTCATGAGAGGGTAAGAAAGACAAAACCACCATACAAAGGTAACTAATAAGTCCTTTAAAAATGGGGCAGTAAAATAAAATATTTGTAAAGGGCAGGGTAAAGCAGGCACGTAGATGGACAGCTATGATGGTTCACAAAATTATATAGATTTCTAATTAACATGAAAGTCCACATACATAATAGAGCAATTTCAGTTTCGTTGTTCTCTATTATGTTCCTTGGTCCGTATGTTGATCTACATTTGGCTACTTTAATCAATATTCATATTTCTCTATTGTTAAGCAAGTTTGGCATGCGTTACAATGAACTTACTGGTCGCAGTAAAGGCTGCAACCTCGTGAGACACATAACCAATGCTTCAAGTAGCACAATGTCACTGAAGCTCTCCAATGCCTTTACAAGTATCCTCAGGAGCTGTTTGATGTCCTGATCTGTGATGCTTTTACCTGGCAAGAAATAAGAAAAATAACAGTATTCAAATTAAGATATGCAACATTTATTCAAAAAGCATTTAGAAATGTACTTAATAAGTATAAATACAAATTTTCTACTATATGTAGAAGGTTATGTTTTAAAACTGAATAATACTAACAAATAATTTATATATTTTATCTGATAATTACATCTGCTGAATATATCAATGATGCTCAACTATAAAACTACATTTATTTTTTAAATCTGTATTGTGGAAACCAGAATTTGAAAAGTTAATAATTCTTTAAACACAGATGAAATAGATGACAAACATGAGAGAGTAACAGAAGTACTGAAATGTAACATGAAACTGTGAATTATTCTTAATGTTACATAACATCCCCATGTGAATGGCATCATTAAGTAACAAAAACACCAACCAGGAAGATTAAAATCAATGCTTATACATCATAAAAATTTGATTAAAATTATCGATTATTTCTATTATAAAATAAGTCCTTTTTATTACACACAGTAAAACAATGTTCAGTGATGAATGCAGATCATGAAAGAGGAACACATTTACAACCATCTTCAGGCAGCCAAAAACACAACTGATATAAGTGAAATTTGTGTATATAAAAAATTGTTGGCCACATTACTTACTGATGCAACCAAATACAATGAGAGCTCGTGGCTGGAGGGCAGGATTGTAGCAAAATGCAAAACTTTTTGCCAGTGCTGTCCAGGTTTGTAACCAATCACAATCAGGAATGTCTCGCATACACGCCTGAAAGAGAAGCATAGTCACCTCACATATGTAGAAAACAATACCATGAATTGAAATTCATCTGGAAACATAGAGAACAAAACAAGAAACTCAATGGATGTTACAAAGAAGCAAGTACAGATTAGAATGATAAGAATTATAAACAAGTTAGGAAATGTATACACAATGTAAAAATTGTGGAAAAAATATATTAGACATAAAAAATGAGCATCATTTTACTTTACAACTTTTTTTTCGAAACATCTTTTGCTTTGATCAATATTTGCAAAGTAATGCTCAAGTTGCATGCAGAAATATATATGGATCCTCATGTAAATTGTTCCACTTCAGAAAAAACTGGAATGTGTTGAGAAATTTTAGTAAATCCATTCAACATCAGCTTATATGAAAATCCATTCAGTGGTTCTTGAGCTGCCAAATACAGAGATATACATGTAAAGCTAACAGGTACATTTGTGCAACTTTTCATTGATAATACATCAAAAAAGGAGATGATGAAAATACAAGTACCCATCATATAATATGCAACAGAATAAATTCTGAAATATTTTCTTCCAAGGAAACATTATAATTCCAATGCAATTATCACATCCATTAGTATAATGTTTCAGGGCACCTTTAAGTATATAAAGAACAAACTACCACTGACCTCCATAATTTCTAGCAGTGCATCAGTGATGACCTCTAGGGATGTCAGTGACAACCGTTCTCGGTCAGAGTAGTTTGTTACTGAGAAACTTCGTTCCTGGCCATACCTGCATCAAGTTTGGATATGTTTAAACATTCTAAATAGAAAATGTGAGGTGTGATCAAAATGTATCTAGTCTGAACTCTTATTTCAGATATTTTATGCTGTACATGAATATGACAGCGATGAACTTGTCCTGTTATATAGAATTACTGGATTTTTTTTATTTTTCCATCGTCCAGAATTCTAGAGGACACGACGTTTCAGAAATTGAATCTGTTTTTGTCTTCAGGTGAGAAAGGAAGATACCTACACCTGCTTCACCTGAAGATGAAAACAGACCCAGTATCCGAAACATCGTGTCCTCTATTACCTAGAATTCTGGATGATGGAAAAGTCCAAGAACCCAGTAATTCTGTGTCATCTACCATCGTCAGAACCCTTTAGAATCTACATGTCCTGTTATGTTACTGCCAGTCCAGATGAATTTAAAGCTTTTTAAAATTGCTGCAGTCATTTGTGGTCAGCATTTAAAGTCACAATATTTGTGTTGCCTGCTGACTTAATGTGATGATGTGGGAACAAATGAACACAATGCAATGGTGCAGCTCTGATGATTCCAAAAACACAACTTGAGAGGCACTTTCAGTAATAGCTGGAACAGTGGAACAAGTGAAGGAGTCTGCTTGAAGGAGATTAACCTCCCATCCTTATATACATATTAGTTCACAAAGATTCAACCTCAATATTTCACCAGGTCTCACAGTTCAAATACATAAATCCACTACCCCAATCTGCTTTAGTTTTAGCTCTGAATCACATTATATACAGCAAAATTCTATATGGTATAACAACATACACTTTTAATTTTAAAATGTATGAGGGTCATTAAATACATCATGGCAACACCACCACTGACACAACAGTGTTGATTCCAGGCATAGATACACACAGCCATCATGATCCAACAGGCTGGATACATGCATTGCTACAGTTCTGCTTCAGTCATCACTGCTGTTTTGGCATCTAGAGCAAAATGTTGAAGCAGTGTTGTTACAGAGTGTTCTGAGGAATGTTTCCCACACAGGACTAAGTCTTTATAAAGATTCAGTTGGATCATGATAAATTGCATGTCAATGCCATGCAGAGACAATGCTATGTTGTACTGTATGGTGGCAAGTTTGGTGTAGGCCTTCAAAAAAAATATAAAGAATATGAAAGCCAAATAGCATATTGGGTGCCCTGTACATGTATCACCAGCAGAACACCACACTGCTTGCCTATAGGAACTGGTGGCAGATGACAGGTGAAGGTGATACCAGACAAGCAGACACTAGTGCCCCACACTGATTTACATCTTCAGTGATAAGCTGGGGATGAGGAAAATTGCAGCATGAAGCTCCGACACTTCTTATATGAGATCCAGATGTAAAATCACTTGAAGACAGTCTGTGTTCATCTTGAGTGACATATGAATGAAAATGACACATAACAAACAAAAAAGGGAGATGAAACAACAGTTAAGCAATAGCAGGATCCGTCTTTCCTACATACCAATAAGTTGTAACAGAACAGGGACAACTCAAAGTAATGTTTATCACGGCATGTGAAGGTTGGACCATTACTGCTCATCACAGTTCCACATGGACACACAGTGTTTACATAATATTGCACCGTCTCTGAACATCATTTAACACCAGCACTTCATCAAAAGTTGCCAGTGTTATTGTATCTTAAACTGATTCTGCTGCATGGGAGTACTTGAAGTTATATGGTGTGGACCACCTATGACAAGTTGCAGTGCTGAATCATCCTCTGTGCTCTCTAGACATGATCTCTTTCCAAAAATGAAGGAATTCCTAATAAGGATAAAGATTCTGGTCACAAGAAGCTGCTATCAAGGGACTATGGCTGCTGCCAAAGATCTAGGAAGTGTGGGGTGCCTATATTGACACTCCACAATCAAACTTGTGTGTTAATATAAATTATTTGATTTGTACCACTGTGTTGCCAGTACTTATTTAATGAACCAGTTCTGCTCTGTCCAAGGTGGATAAGCATAAAGGCAATATGGGTGCAACTTACCAGCGTTCACTCGGATGTCGATAACTCGATCTGAATGCAGTGACTGCAGCCGATTTTTCCTTGCTGATTCCAAAAAGAAGGTAAAACTTGGGCAAGGAAAATTCATCTAAACTAAGCCGTAAAACTCTCTGAGTTTCCTCTGTTGGAAAATAAATATTTATCTGATTAGTTAATGACTGTTTTCACAGTTCTAAGAACTGTAATTTAAAAAAGTTATTAAAACTAGATTTGAATAGAAATGAAACAGATAATGAAATTACCACTAAAAGAAGGCTTGGTGCAAGTACAAAGTGAATGAATGATGTTGATGACGAGGCCAAGAGTTGAGGCCCTCATACTCAAAGAGCCTGAACACACAAGGGCAGTCACATAATGGAACAAATATGGTAGATGGCGTGCTACATCCAGGCAATTATTGAAGGATAACATGAGAAGGTAGCGTGCAAGTATTGCTATGTCATCCCACATCATGTGTTGTTCTAGCAATGGTGTAGGAGAAGTACAAGTTTTATCCAATACCTGGAAAATTATGAATACAAATTAGTAACAAAATATCTACCTGAATTAGGGGTCTCAAGAATGGATAGGTATTTTTACTTTTTCTTCTATTTTAAATTACAAAGGAAGTACATAACTATACTACATATTATCACATTGCTATTAATTCTGCTAATATTTAAATGTTTAGTTTATCAGGTACAATGAAATCTCAGGATAGAATGGATGAGAACACTAACCTGACAAAGAACTTACAATGACTTAACAGAGGTGGAGCTAGTTAAAATAACCATTAAATTATAAAAGACCTTTGATTAAGGAACATAACTGCAGATTCCACTATAATAAATTAATAATTAAAGTCTTAAAACCAATAAATATTTATTTGTATGTAACTACCATTTCAACATGAACATGGTTAACCATCAAGAATATGTAAGTACAGCTATGACATAATTTAATTAAAGAAATACTAATGGGAATATTATAACAAAAATAACACCATCTTACCCTACATAGTCTTCCTATCACTTTTTTAGCTACAAGCTGTACATTTGCCGAAGCCAAAGCCACAGCAGTATCTGCCATGATTTCCACCATTGGCGAGCCAAGCCCACTTGTCATTGACCGATGTATGAAGCTGTCCAACACCATGTCAATAAGCTCAGGTACCTGTGCAAAAATTTGCCTGTTTCTTATAATGAAACTAAGTAAAATGTGTTCACCAAGTTGATTACAATAGAATTAATGAGTTCAGGAAAGACTGTATAATAATAATTTCCTTTAATTAAATAGAAGACCCACAAGTTTTGTGAGCCTTACATATGAAATACATTTCCATTCCATGACACTTTAGAATGTAATTACAATTTGAAATATTTTTAAGTCATGTATAAAATGAACTAAAATATATCTTCAGTGCAAAAGTATTAATTAGCTAGAAAAAGCATGCATTATGCATACCAGTCTGTATGTACTACATTGCTCAACACAAAAAAAAAATATGATATTCACCATTCTTTCTAGATGTTCTATTAAAAAAAATTATATCTGTCCCCCTTTTACAGGTACTTATTAATGCTTATCTCCCTGGACAGATACCTTAACATTCTCTTTCAGAATACCGTAGAGTTCGGCCATTTATTCATTTGTTCATCATTTATAGTGTTCTCTACAATTTATTTAAAATCTTACAATATAACACAAATATATTTAACCTTGAATGATATTTCTCAACTGCAGAAATTGCTCATGATGGTGAAGTTGAAAAAGAAACCTTCCTCTCTATAGGTTTTTGTAGTCTGTGTCTAATGAGAAATATCAGTTTTGCGGGTTTAATCATGTCGTATGTCATAGGTGTTCTAATATGTGGTCATATCTTCAGGGTGAACATTCACTGTGAAGAATGTATGCTGAAACACATGAACAACTTCAACATACAATGTGGCTAAACCCCAAAAGCAAAAGTTACATACAAGGAAACCTCTTCTTATGCAGAAACAGATATGATATCCATGAAGAATGTGATGCCAAAATATATGACATACTTGACCAATGGATCCCCAGATCTTGGCCTGTATTGATGGATACATCTCCACTTCTTCAATGGTCAAAATTATGAGCTTCTCCAAAATATGTGCCACTTTCTGTTGACGCTTACTTTCATCTGAAGGTTTACAGAACCTATACACATTGAATAAAACAGACAGCATGAAATCAATATAACAATCCTAATCTTCATGATTACATGGCACACAGGGCAAAAACCAAGCATACAAACCTCACTAGATTTGCTAACCATGGTGTCATATATTCAAGGCACAAGTGTTTGAGCTCTATGCTGGAAACTCTGAACCCTTGGATGCACTCTTCTAAAAATTCAAGCGTGAGATGTGGTTCATTTGTTGCAAGCTTTTCACTCACAGATTTGATGAATATTGTGTTGTTTGAAGGAATGCATAAACCTAAAATAGAAAGACACAAATTCAACATACCACAATATCTGCATCAAGCTCAGAATTTATATCAAAGCTGAGCACTTTAGAAAAGGATTGTCATAATTCTGAAATATATGAATTAGCATTTTATCAACATGCCAAGTATGCTAATGAATGACATATGGATTTCAAAACCCAGGTATATTTGAGGAGTATGATCTTCTGTGTTCTAGTGCCCTGTAGTGCTGAAAAACCCAACATTCTATGTAGTGCCTCCACAATCAGGGTTACAGATAAAGCCCAGCAATAAACCTGAAGTAGGTGGCAAGCTAAGGAAACCACCTGTGGAAAATCTGGCCCGATAGGCCAGTCAAAGCCTGAAAGAAACTGTAGGAGAGCCAAGAGAAAAGTGACCACTCTCTGCAAGCAGACTTTGAGAAGTGATTTCTTGCTTGGCTTATTCACTGACCCTTATGATGGAGGCAGTACATTCCTCCAAGATGTTGAGGTCTCCCAAGCTATATGGTGTTACACCCCAGACGATCAAGTACAGTAGACTCTCGATTATCCGCGCGCTGTTTAACCGCTTTGCGGCTCAACCGCGGCAATGTATTTTTAAAGATTTTTTTTTTTCAGTGAGTATCACATTTGTTTAAATGTTTTGTATNGCTTTTAAAATCATAACATGACATGTCAAAGCATTGGCAGGCGATGGCTCAATAAACACCCTGCATTACACACAAGCAACAATAGAACAGCAGGGTTATGCAACCTGTTTCTAGGCAATGGCTTGGTAAACACACTTCTGTGTAGGCAGTGTTATCACACAACAGTGGACAGAGACCATGTGACATATTTTCTGTTGGTCCATGCCGAAGGTTTGTGGGGGACAGCAAAGGTCGTTTGCGGGCAGTCATAAGCTGGAGGAGTAACAGACGGACTTCACTTGAGTTCCAAAGTTCCAAGGGAATAGCAGTGTGACCAGAAGAACAATTAGAAATCTTAGTGTGTGATGTTACATGTGCTGTAGTACATTGATATTGAGAGTGTGTAATTTAGTGAGACTTTTCTAGTTCCTGTGTTGAGATCCATTGCCAGGAGATGACTAAAGAAGACAGAGCATCCTAGTGCACGTGCAACAGTGAACTGCGAATTGTCTCAATCAGCAATAGTGCCGTATTAATTGTAATTAAGAGAGAGTGTAATCGAAGTGCTTACAAATCCAATCATCCAAACTAGAACCCATTATTTTCGTCATTCACACCCCCCTACATGCGACAATAACAAGGTAGAAAGGTAATAAGGGAAGCATATAAAACAGTTCACTTAAAAGCAGAGCAAAGAAATTATATATCTTGTAGCAATGAAAAGATCAAGGACCCCCTGATTCAAGAATGAGGAATCCTCTGCGCACTATTAATGACTCATCGATTCAACAGCAGAAATGTAAAATGTTTACTCAACACATTTTCTTATCTCTATCTTGCAACAGAAAACACTTGAGCCATATCAAAAGAACCCCAATATGTTTCAAGAATGAACTGAATGTTAACTAATTAACACAGAATAACAGGACTTCCCAGTTATGTACTCTGCATATGTACATTATATAGTGGTGCAGTTTTATTGGAGTGTCATAGCACAGGATTTTCAATGTGAATAGAGGCCGGTACATTTCCTTGTTAGTTGATAGAGCATTATCAAATGGAATGCAATCAAAATACATGCCAACATTGAAAGATCAATGTACTGAAACGTTATCCTGTACTAGGAGATTCCAATACAAGCAAACTCCGTGGTTTTAGTCCGCAAGCAAACTATACTGACTGACTGAGCGACTGCCACTTGTTGGTGAAGTTAGTGCCAACTTTAGCACATAGAGGGGGCCACGTGGTCAACGCAACAAATCCTCACAGCTGTTATTTTCAGTTTTCTAGACCAGAGCCACTATTTCTTTGAAACAGCTCCTCAACTGTCCTCAGGAGGCTGAGTGGACCCCGTTTCCTTCTCAGAAAATCTGGTAGTACTGGGAATCGAACCCGGACCTCTGGATCTGTAGCCAGGAACTCGGACCACTAGACCACAGAGGCAGTCACACCTTCCAATATACATAGAAATTTAAACATTTAATGTATTTATTTCTCATAATTTATCCAATGTATATAGTAAACAAGAACTTACCAGATGTCTCCAGTAACTGGCCCTCTATTTTCAGATCAAATGTGGCAGTCAGTGCACAAAGCAGGTTGTACGCTACTGTTCTAAGGTTGGGATCCGCGGATCCCAAATTCAACAGTGCCATGTTCAGTAACGTTCCAGGAACATCCTTGGGTCGAATCTTCTGGTGGACTCTTACTGAGTCCTAAAAAGAATTCAAACAAACACAACTGTAAATTACACAATTAATAAATCAAAGAAAACTATTACATACGAGAACTACTCTTTTCTTTATTTTTCATTAGTCATACCAAATAACTAACAGACTCCATGGAGATGAGCCTCTCTTAAGAAGCTACAAGTTGCTCAGTTACTTATGAGATTCCCCAGTTCTTATGGAATCTGAAGGTCCATTTTAACATTGTCATATGTTAACAAGTAGACATGAGGCTTGGATTGGTGAGTGGATTTACTGACCACCTGTTAACTTGTAAACACAAATAACTATAACAATCTCAGTGATCTACACACTTTACAAATTACTACATTACATGCTAAGTCTCAGTCTGTTACAGCCTTCACTGGTCATTGCTAGATAGGGGCTCCCAACAATGAGTACACATCCTGACCTCCCTATTTGCTTTAATCATTCTAAAAAGAGTAAAAATTATGAAATTTCTCTTCAAGCAGTTACCTCCAGCCTCCTGTTATTTCCTCCCTCTTAGGTCCAAATATTCTCCTGAGCAATCACTTCTTGAACACTCCCGATGTGTCATTCACTTAGTGTGACAGACAAAACAACAAATGCAATTTCAGTTATCTCTATTTTAATCTGTATGGTTTTAATACAGCAGGCAGGAAGACAAAAGATTCTGAACTGGGAGTGCCATCATGCAAGATTCCCACAGAGTAAGAGAGAAAACCAAAAATCCAATAAAATTACACACTGCTGATTTTGAATTGGAGATGAACACTTGCACACCTGGGATGGTTGATACTCACCTCTCTGCAAAAGTCTGCTGCTTTACAGCAATAAACACTGCAATGTTTGTAGTTTAAAACAGGGTTGGGTAAGATGGAAATCACAGCTCATCAGTGGATAGTGAACAAATATTGAGTGGACTGCCAATGCATGGGAGAATAGTAATGTTTTTGTTATTTATAATTTATGGAAATTTCTGAAACTGATAAATGACAAAAAAAAAAAAGTATCCAAATCACAGGGTAACAGCCTCCAACTTAACCTTACTCTTTACCTCTACTTACTTTTGAAAATATGCTTTCTCAGCAATAAATATTGTCAACTCAAAATATCACTCCTGCCTCATTGACAACTATTTGGACTGGTGAGCAGTTAGAAAGTACAAATCAAAATTCACAAAATTAGTGGACTTCATGCAATTTTCTTAATCTTATTGATTAAAAATGCTATTCCATGTTTCACATCTTTTACATCAGTACAGAATACTTCTTTCAAAATATGTTTGTTTTCTTAAATTTAGTAAAATTTTAAATGATTTATAAGTTGGTGTAGATTCTGAAATTAGTATTTGAGCATCAAGCTGAACTTCGCCTCTTAAACCTGTATTTTTAAATATTTTTATTACCTATGTGGAAAACAAACATGAGAACTACAGTGTTCTGGACAATTTGGAAGTAGGCCTGCATTAAACTAAATTCATTCATTCATTCATTCATTCATTTCCTTTATTTTCCATATATCCATACAGGCAAAAAACCTAGGATGTGCGGCTAGTCCCTTTGAAATGAATATAAAATGTAGCTGGCGTATTGTGTTAAAATTCTTAGTGCTCCTCTTGCAATGCATCACTATGTTTGAGACCGTCATTTTATAAAACAGTATTCTTTGCATGCAAGCCTTCTCTTGCAGCCATCACAGTGCTCAAAACAGCGAAGCAACTTCTTTTTCTACCATCTTTCCATCTGACATGGGTCACTGGATGAAAAAGCCTCCAACATCTTTCTTCTCACAACTTCTCTTTTTGAAGTTCCTGCCAATTTTTTCCTGTCTCCTTGATGTCTTTGAGTACCTGGCTAAACTCACCATTGTGAGTTGTCTTAAAAAGCCACCTTCCTTTAAATGTTCTTTCTAAAGCCTTCCTCAGTAGCCTTGTTCTAGCCATTCTCATTACATGATCACATCATTGTAATTGCTTCTCTTTCTCATTATAACTGAATTTTGAATTATGGCTTCTTCTCTGAAAACATAACTTCTAATTCAATCTTTTCACTCAATATTTCTCCAAATTTCATATCCACTTTTGCTTTTGATTCCCTCTGCTAAGAGTCGATGATTTGGCAGCAATGGTTCAAAATATATTTTACAGACTTTTCTTCAGCATTCATATCCTTCTTCATTCTCTCCCACTGGAGCATTAAAATTCCTTCTTATGCTTATTTTTTTTAATGAAACTATTATTGACTCTGAAAGTTCCCTTTCCTTGTTGTTTTGTTCAGTTTCATTTTTTTGTCATTATGCATAACATGTAAACTTTCAATAGAGCTATTAGCTAATGACAACTGTCACAAATAAATGCACTACAAGCTTTGAACTGTGCCACAGCATAGTAATTATTTTTCTGTGCACTGATAACTAATGTGGGAGAAGAAAGAAACTGCCTTCCTGCAGTAAATGTGTCAATGAACCCTTTTAGTAACATGACGTTTTTGCAAATATTAATACTCTTCCTGATATATATGTAGTGAAAATAATAAGTACAACTGTCAAGTCATTATACAACATAATCAACTTGGAGAGCTTCAGGTCTGCATAAAAATATTGCTTTTGTGAGTACATGTAATTCCAGAAAAGTTGAGTTCTTTTCTATATAAACAAGCCACACCAGAATAAAATTAATCACGGTTCACCTAGCTCAAATATTGGACTTATTATTTTTTATTGCTAGTGGGATGGGACTAAGTCCCTTGTACTGCGGCCACTTCTTCTGGCCTATTGTACCAGCCCCAGATGATAGGTGAGGGCGATTGTGGAGCAACTGGTGGAATGAAGATTGGCAGGGAAAACCGAAGTACTCGGAGAAAACCTGCCCCAGCGCCACTTTGTCCACCACAAATCCCACTTGACCAGACCCGGGATCAAACCCAGGCTGCCATGGTGGGAAGCCAGTGACTAACTGCTTGAGCTATGGCATGGCCCAACTTGTTACTGACATATTCTCCTTTAGTATTTTGGTAGGGAATATGTCCACTGATTAACATTGGTTCTGAGTAACTATTTTAATTAAAAAAAAAAACTCAAGAAAATGAGCTTACTGGCTGTGAGAGTTCCCATCGATTCCTGATGTGTATGATGGCTTGTACAGTGTTATCACAGTCAATCTGGAAAAATGACAACAGTCCTGATTCATTAGCTATTGTTAATGTGAACTGGTTGTCATCTATCATGCAAACTTCCTCAATTTCTGATGCATAATAAACATCATTCAGAAGAACTGAATGTGACAATACTTTAGTCTTCTCATACGATGTTATCTGGATTGCAGTAGGGCCAACCTGCAAAAAAAGAAAAAATTCATACTTGGTTGGATATACTAAGCAAGCAGGCTAAAATATAATACAAATACTTATTTGTATAAGGGGCTGCTGACATACAGGCAGAAGAACTAATGTAGGAAGGGATTTGTATAAATATAACAGAATCATTTTAGGCAAAACAATCCTCCAAATGAGCTTCGCCAAAATGTGCATTAAATACTGACTTAAAAAAATACAACCAAGATACAAGAAGAAAAGAATGTATTGATATCTGAAGTCCTTATGTTGGTGAATACAAAGATTAAAATTCTCAAGGACAGAACAGTAACCCCTCTTCTACCCCGAAGTTGGAGACAGTAAGGTCCTCTGAAACAATGTTACCTGTCCACTGAATCACAATGGCTTACATCCCAGATGTCCGTAGCCTGAAGTTTATGTACCTGTTCTGTTGATGAAATCTAGCTGTCTTTTAAATGAACTCAATGGCAATTGGATCTCATGGTCCTAAACCACTAACATAAGTCTTCCAGTACACCCTACAGCAGTGAGTTCACGACAACTGCCAACATGACAACCTTACCCTAAAATCCACTTTAATATTATGCTTTCACCTACATCTGAGTCTTCTACACGGCTGTTTTCCAAGAGCTCTCCTTCCAAAGCATCATTTGTACTTCCATGTTGCATGTTTGACCACCATAACAACGTAATAATAAAATCATCAGTATAAAATTTTCTCTTTCCACCAATTATTATGATTTCGATGAAGTCCATACACTTTCCTCAGGGGCATGCAGTAGCAGAGATAGTTGAGGCACTATGCTACAAGCCGGAAGGTTGCAGGTTTCATTCCCAATGAGGTCACTGGATTTTTCAATTGACTTAATCCTCCAGCTGCACTAGGGCCCTGGGGTCAACACAACCTCTAAAAGAAATGAGTACCAGGATTCTTCCTTGGGGGTAAAGGGTGGCCAGCGCATCAGGCTGACTACCTCAACACCATCTGTGAGCTGATTGTCTAGAATATGTGGAAGTATCAATGCCTCACAACCTTATGGGCCTCCACAGCCTGTTACCAAGACAATAACAGCTATGAACTAGAGAGAAAAGAATTTCATGGACAACATTTGAAAATTATTTATTGTCTACTGTTGTTGTTTTCTGTTCATGTAAATAAAACAGTACATACATAATTCCTAAAGCTTTCATTCCAGTTTTACAGCTTACCTTAATGTATACTTTGGTGTCTTTGGGAGATAATTTATGTGCACTATTGAAAACTTTAAGGTCTTCATCAAGAGAAAGTGTTGCTCCTGGTAACCTCTGCTGGTCTGGTTCAATAAAGTCATTCAGGCGTGCTGGAGCTTCAATGAAGACAAGTTTGCGATTTCCCTAACAAAAGAGCAAAACATCTTTCATATTAATCAATTAATGCAAAAAACAATAATGTAATATAACATGCCTGGCTATGTGTCTAATGCTCTGACACTGATGATGTCCTTAAACGACTTGCATCCCAACATGCCTTGACCTGATTATATCCCAGTGGTAGATCCTTATGCATTAAGATATAACCCTTAGCTAGTAACTGCTACATTTTTTTTAACCGGATGCAATATGTTAATTCATATATATTTTATCTCTGAACAAAAATCATATCTAGAGATAAACAGAAATTTTCCAGTTTATTCTACAAGTAAAATGTGAAGTAAATCTCCACCACACAGTGATCATAGGATATCTACATAACAACGTACATGCTGGCTATAAAATAAATCTATATAAATGAAACACATCACAAGAAGTTCATATCAAGTGTATGCTATGCCCATTGAAGTTGGCAACTGTATAGAAAAACTAAAATTCTGAATCTACCTCAGTCAAGTCAAAGTATATTATTTATTGTCTTTTTTACCACACAATGTAAATGGATATTTCAAGAGAAGCTAGTACCACAGCCACAGTGAATGAAGAGAAGAGTTTTACGGTAGTTCCCATTGCAGTAAGAAGCATATTTTCTGACACTAGTACTATCACTGCATTACTCTGACAAAACAAATATTTTTAATTTCAATTAGATTCCTTGGACATAAATGAAAAGGTCTTAAAGTTCTGAATCAATATATTAAGTTTGTCTCTATTACACTTCTAAAGTAAAACACACTCTACATGCACAATCACCTGACTAATGTGATTGTGTTATGACTTGAGCATCAGTTGGAAGATAGGCCCATTAGAACAGAAATTTAAATGTATTGTAACGTGTCTGGAATCCAGAAGTCACTTCTATGGAAACGCTAGAACACACCGTTGCATAAGAAGTAACAATAGCGATACTGTAATTCCAACAGTGAGCTGTTGTATCTAGAACATCGAATCTCCACGGTAACGACAAACAAAGCAACATCTCCATGGTTATAACAGAGGGCTCGTTGCCTAACAGCGGGCAAGGTTATAAATAGCCCAGCTTCTGCGAGAAACAGTGCGTCTCGGAATAGCATTTGAAGGAGTCAGTCGCGGAACAGCCATCGGAGAAGAAGCTTCGGAATATCCGTCTGGGTCCAGTATCGCCGGAATATTGTAAGCAGTGATTGTGACACTGCAAGTGAATTCGCTATATATCAGAAGACGGCGTGAACTTATTTGTAGCGTGACACACAAACAGGCTACAGTATTCTTTTGTAACAAAAATGGGGAACAAAGGTACAATGGGTGCCTCAACAGATCTTAAGAGTTTGTGAGCCTTCTGTCAGGAGATTACTTAAGAACCTTCAACGTCTCATATAATTCTTATACAAGCTCAAAAGATTTTGCCCTCTTTCCTAAGAGAAAGGAGTGGAGTATTTCATAACCTAGACAAATTTCTGTCACAACCATATGTTCATCACCTCACTAATAAACATTAACAATTCTTCAAAACTATAGGCTCATCGCAGTTTCTTTAACGACATTATAGAGATTTCAAGAATGTATTTAGCAATAACTGAGTTGTAGCACAGTTTCCCCATGAATTGGGATGCATGAGCAGAAATAGTCATGTATTATTTCAAAGTGGTAATCTGATATTTGCCAAGAAGCACTTCTGAGGAAAACAAGGACAAACCTTAGAATGGGTAGATCCCCAGTCATCAAAATAATGGAAAGTATATACAACAAAAACAGGCATTAAATGAAGTCAAACTCAATTTTTGAAATAAGAAGTCAGTGCCTGGACAACTTACTGTTCCCTGCTTCTGAAACAAATGATACAGATGTCTACAGATTACAACAATGAATAATAGAGCAAATTAGAAAACTGAGCATAACAAAGGGTTACAATTATGTACTATGTGGAAAAACTAACATTTGTTAATTATGCTCACTGAGTCAACTTAAGCTGACTAGTAGTGTATTCAACAAACCATACACATCACAATTTATCTGAACACAGCATGCCATTAAGTAGTTATGTGAAGCAAACTTATGCATTGTGTTTTGACTGACCACTGTCATATTCCATGGTTGTTCATGTTCATGTCTTTGAAACTTAAAGTCTCCTGCGCAAGGCATCTCAAGGAATTTTTAAAACAATGTTAAGCCTAGCAATCAGTTCATCCAGCTTCTCTTCAGTGAATACACAGTATCCTGATTTAGTCCTTTTTTTTTTTGTCTGATAAAGACCTTATCAGTGTAATTTATTTATGACTGTATGAAGAGTTTTCCAACTTGGAAATAAAACATCCTGAAATTTATACTGTAACCTTCTCACACAACCACTTTTCATATAGGTATTGCAATTTGATACAAAATGTAAAGCAACTGACTGATTATTCAATACAGCAGCAGGGGCTTGGGATTACAGCTTGCTAGCATACACTGCATAAGCTTGTTGCATGTTAGCTGGTAAATGAATTATTGGGGACATACTGAAATTAAACTATAACGCGTACAGGCTGTCAATCTGTTGAGTCCACTGGGCAGCCCAAGCTGGAGAGAAGAGGGTTCATCTCTACAGCTTGAGTGGCTGACTGATTTCTTGGTAGCTCTCAGATGACTGCACTTGGTAAAGTTAATATTTCCTGTACCTTCAGTGGTGCAAGCAGCTGGTCATGGAACTTGGTATATTCTCGAACCCAACTGTTACAGTTGTAAATGTATGCTGCATGGATGTTTTCATATGCTAATTCAGGCAGGACATGGAACCATTTCTGTAAGAACTCTGTCCTGATGACAGGAGGGAAGAAAAATGTACAGTTATAACACAATGTCAGAGATTAATCTGCTTTCATCTGTAACAAAAGTTACCTAATACGTGGACTTATATTCTTTAACTCAAAACAGTCTTTAGCATTTTAATATCCTGCTATTGCACTCAAAATTATATTCTAAAACTAACTAATCCATTCCACAATAAACCTAATTTTCTTCTTTCTTACTCTAATGTTCTGTATTAGTCATCAGCTTTCTTATTATTCACTGAGACAAGATAGTGATGCTGAAACAGCACTCGCATTTCCACTGTCATTCATACCCATACCCATTCACACCAATAACCAGTACAACATTAAATACATTCCACTTAATTCAACTGTACTGAGTATTTCAGTACAACAAACACACAAATGTGTATATGTTTATAACATTTCTTGGAATTTCTGATCTGGAGAACACGGAAAATAAATTTTAAGCCACCATGTTCAGACATTACATTTTCAATTAATTTTCAGCTTGTACAGAACATCTGTGCATGTGCATACATATGCACAGCATGCTCATAATAATAGTGTGGGTCATAGGTATGCTGTTGATGACGGATAAACGTTCAATGTTTGGCAGCCAACTATTCGGTTCTGAAAAATATTCCTCATTCAAAATAACAGAGACATTTACATACAATTACATTCTGAATTAGATGAATGACCATATGAAGTGGATCCCTTGTCACCATGGCATAGCATGGTCGCAGATGGAGGAGAGAGTCTCCAGGTACAAATGGTAGCTGCAAATATGCTGAATAAGTGGAGAGCCAACAGGGTGTGGCCCTCCAGCTTAGGAGTTAGGTGTGGGGGCTAACAACTCCTCACCATAAAAATTAAGCTAGCTATGAAATGTCACAAATTGGTCTCTGACATTAAGGGAGGAACATAGATTGAGGGTGTTTGAGAACAGGGTGTTGAGGAGAATATTTGGACCAAAGAGAGATGAAGTGACAGGAGGTTGGAGAAAACTGCATAACGAGGAGCTTCATAACTTGTACTCTTCTCCAAGTATAATTAAAATGATCAAGTCAAAGACGAGGTGGGCAGGTCATGTAGCACAAATGGGGGAGACAAGGAATGCGTAGAGGATATTGGTGGGAAAGCCAGAAGGAAAGAGATCACATGGAAGACCAAGGCGTAGGTGGGTGGACAATATTAGAACGGATCTTAGAGAGATAGGATGTGATGGTATGGATTGGATAGATCTGGCTCAGGACAGGGACCAGTGGATGGCTCTTGTGAACACGGTAATGAACCTTCGGGTTCCATAAAATGCTGGGAAATTCTTGAGTAGCTGCAGAATTGGCGGCTCCTCCAGAAGGGCTCAACTCCATGAGTGAGTAAGTAAGTAAGTGAGTAAGTAAGTAAGTAAGTAAATGAAATGTCACAAAGGACCTCAGATTTTAGAGAGAAATGATGGGATGATATGGACTGGACTGATCTGACTCAGGATAGGGACCAGTGAGGGCTCTTGTGAACTCGGTAATTAACCTTTGTGCTACACAAAATATTGGGAAATTCTTAAAAGTACTGCATCCACATGCTTATGAAATCCCATATCAAGATTTTATTTGTGACAGAAATAACAACAAAACAAACACACTGATATGTTAGGTTTTTGGACTTTATCCATCGTCCTGGTTTTTAAGATAACAAATAAAAACACGACGTTTCAGAAACTGGATCTGTTTCTGAAACATCGTGTTTTTATTTGTTATCTTAAAAACCAGGACGATGGATAAAGTCCAAAAACCTAACATATCAGTGTGTTATACACCATCGTCAGAATCCTATAGTAAAACAAACACAGCTGCAATAACTAAAATACAGACAACCAAAAGACAATCATTCTTAACAATCTGACTTGTCCAATTGTACATAATGTAATAGTTATGGATGTTAAATAAATCAATCAATCAATCTGAACTCTTCTTCATTACAATTAAATCTACAGCATCTATATTATTTTAATAACAAACAAACACACTTTCGTCACACTCACCTGAACCGATTCACTGAACACATATGCGTAAAGTCCACAACAACTTCAAAAGGTGAATGGCAGAATGGTTTGAGAGTTAGAATCACGTGGTATATCAACAGATCTCCATTGGTTTCTCCAAGCCTGTCACAGGAAAAACTACAATGTTGTACCATTGAAGTACAGATGTGCAGTTAAACTCTTTGGCCGCTTGAGAACGAATGTATTAAACCGCATGCTGACTAAAGTAATGTCCTGTCTTAGTACTCAGACATGGGGTTGGGATTCATAACTGGATTTAATGAACACTTATAACTCAAAACTAAAGGTAACTATAACAGTTTCATGGCTGTACAAACTCTACAAATCACTACTTCAAACATTACAGCTTCTATGACTTCACCAGTCATTGCCTGGTAACAGCTCTCAACACTGTAGATTCCTCTTCTTCTGTGTTCATGTCCTTACCAGCTGGTGACTGTCTCGCAACTCCTCGTTGTATCATTTAATACACTGTAAACTTATCTTAACAATTAAATTAATTTAAATGTTAAAAAACATATATCAGTATATTAAGTATGGCAGTGAACATAAATTTTGCCACATTCTATTACATTAGATATGGCAAGGGTTTTTTTTATTGCTAGTGGGGTGGGACTAAGTCCCTTGTACTGCGGCCACTTCTGGCCTATTGTACCAGCCCCAGATGATAGGTGAGGGTGATTGTGGAGCAATTGGTGGAATGAAGATTGGCAGGGGAAACCGAAGTACTCCAAGAAAACCTGCCCCAGCACCACTTTGTCCACCACAAATCCCACTTGACCAGATCCGGGATCAAACCCAGGCCGCAGCAGTGGGAAGTCAGCGACTAACCGCTTGAGCTATGGCGCGGACAACTGGCAAGGGGTTAACACTGAGTGTATCTGTGATGTTACTTTGTACAAGAAATATTACATAGAGTGGCATAACTAAGTTACTGTTACTGTAAAGTAGTTTATGATTCACGAACTCACTTGTATCGCCGAGCTATGTAGTAGAAGACAGGATACCCAAGCTTGCTGGTTCCAGCTTGATAGAAAATATTGAGGGATTTGAGTGCCTTGAATTCTTCCTTCTCATGCATGTTGTGTTTCACCATGATTTCCTCAAAGTTGTTACTTGACATGTCTATAGAACTCCACCTGGCATAGGATGAAAACAGCAGACTGCATGGCATTACTAGGAGGTCAAGCAAAAAGGCTAAGACTTGCTATTCAACCAAGAAAAGTGTCAGTACAATGAAATAAAAAAATTACAACAGAATCATTATTTAATACTCCTCAATCCATAAGAATGTAGATCACCTTCATATAATGAGAACTAGGATAAAACAGTTTACAATAAAACTCAAAATGAATCCAAAACATCCTTTACTTAAGTTTTCTTCCCACAAGAATTCATTTCTATAATTCCAGCCATTTTAAGATGGCCTCATTTCTATAATCCCAGTGGTTCTAAAGTTGCCTTATTTTAAAGTCTATTTCAGTGTCCTCCAAGTTAGATGGGTCCCCCTGTCACCACAGAATGGAGAAGGCCCCCAGGTATGGAGGACAGCTGAATAACCAGTCATGGACAGCAGACAAGTGGGTGGTCCTCCAGCTTGGGGGTTAAGTGTGGGCTAACAAATAATCACCACAAAAAGTAAACTTGTTATGAAATGTCACAAAAGGCCTCAGACTTGAATGGATTCTTTGGATAAATGACCTAAGCTAAGGAAAATGGACATGAGATTTGGTATGAGGGATGTAAGAAGTCTGTATAGGGCAGGTTTGCCCATGACAGTGGCAGAAGAAATATCAGAATATAGGGTAGATTTAGTGGGAGTACACAAGGTCAGATGGTACAGAGGTGGCATCAAACCAGCAAGTGAATATACATATTTCTATGGAAAGGAACTGAGAATCATGAATTAGGTGCATGTTCTTTTCATACATAAGACAACCATATCAGCAGTCAACAGGGTAGTTTTTTTTAGCAATAGATGTACATAATACTAAGAGTTCACTGGTGTAATATCACTGTTCTAAACATCCATGCCTCAACAGAAGATAAAACAGGATATGAAGGCAGGCTTCTATGAGGAAGAAGAATGTGTATTTGATAAATTCCATCTTGTTCTCTTCACCAAGTATAATTAAAAAGATCAAGTCAAGAAGGATGACATGCATAGGGCACACAGCACGAATGGGGGAGAAGAGGAATGCATATAGGATATTGGTGAGAAAGACAGAAGGAAAGGGACCTCTGGGAAGACAAAGATATAGGAGGGTGGATAATATTAAAATAGATCTTGTAGAGATATGATGGGGTGGTATGGACTGCACTGATCTGGCTCAGGATAGGGACCTGTGGATGGCTCTTATGTATACGGTAATGAACCATAAAATGTTGGGAAGTTCTTGAGAAGCTGCGTGACTGGCAGCTTCTCAAAAACGGGTCAGCTCTATGAAGTTAGTTATTTCACTATTCTGCTGAGAAACATAAAATAGAGATTCAGCTGTAATTATTACAATTAATCTTCTTGCAATCTGCAACTTTTCTGTATAGATCTGTTCCAAGAGTATTGCAATAAACTATGCATATTACAGTCCAAAGCAAAACATCATGTATGAAAAAGACATCTTATATTAATTTGGCACCAATTTTTAATTTATGTCTTTACTGTTAAAGCAGAGGGGGCACACGGTAGCGTAGTTGGTTGAGACACTATGCTACAAGCCAGAAGGTCGCAGGTTCAAGTACGGATGGGGTCACTGGATTTTTTTCAATTGACCTAATCCTTCCAGCCGCACTATGGCCCTGGGGATAACTCAGCCTCTAACAGAAATTAGTACCAGGAATTAATTAAATAATTTTCCTGGGGAGTAAAGCGCGGCCGGCACGTAAGGCTGACAACCTTACCGTCATCTTTAAGCTGTCTGTCTAGAAAATGTGGGACCCTCAACGTCTCACAACTTTATGGGCCTTCACGGCCTGTTACAGGGATAGCTTTACTTTACTTTACTTTACTGTTAAAGCAGAAACACTAATAAGCATGAGGTAACACATGGATGATAAGATTCCTCTCAGAGGATAAAATGAGGATACTGAACAAATAACCAGTGGGCAGACAAAGGATTAGCTTGAGAAGTCATGTGGGGGAAGATTTAAAAACATGAGTAGTGAAACAGCAGACATGAGTGGATATGAGACAAGTGCTTATGGAAGAACATAGAAGACTGAAGAAGATCCAATAAGACAACCCACCCACATCTAAATACCAACTGGTGACACTGTTCATCATCAGTGTGAGTGTGATTTATCCAAACATTACTTTCTTACTGATACAAAGGAATAGATACTTACTGGGAATCCACAGGTTTGTGTTCAGGAGGACCCAAATATGCTAGTAATGTCGCCATCTTATCAAAAGGTCGCCGTCCTACAGCTTTGTGATCACGACTACTGGACAAATAATCACCAATTTTTTCTTGGTGATTCCAGAGTAAGCGATGCAATGCTAAAATGTTGGCATCACTGATGAAGGACATTGAATGTGAGGCCTGATCAACAGTTTCACAATCTGAAGCTATCTGGATAAAGAATCTGAAAGAATGATGTATATAAGCAAATTAGCTGTATAACGAAAACCAAGACGATCAGTGTGAAGTAGTTTCTTGCCAGAGATCTGTGTTCCTTTCATTCATTTGCTGCAATTTATCTGAGGGAAAGAACCCTCAGTATCCACTATACAGCAGGCTAGGTGGGCCTTACAGCCAGTCTGCACATTACGGAGAACAGAAAAATTTCTTCCAGGAATCAAGCCTGGATTCCTCAGTTATTCAGCCCATAGCCTAGTCACTATACTGACTGAGCTATCCCAGCTCTACTCCTTAACAGCAGTTTGATAATATTACTATTCAGCTGATGATAAAATGTGTTCTAATATTTCCAAATTTATAATACTGTACATATTTTTATTATGATATTAGAACTTGGTTTCTTATCAGTTACAACTGACATGAAAGAAGACATGTAAACACCGAAAATCAGAGATATCAATGGAAAACTGAAAAATCTTTTACACACATATGTACATAGGACATCTCATTATTACATGCCATGCTTTACAGATTAGATTTTGAACATTCATGTAAGTAAAGTAGCTCATACAAAAATATACCCTGAGAGGTCTTACTATCACATCCTGAGAGCATTCTCTTTGTGTCACGTGGTGATGGTATTAGGGGCAGTCAAATGAAAATGGGTCACCACACATAACTAACATGGCGCGCAAGTTGGTAACACTGGAATTTGCTTACGGTAAGAACATCTGGTGGGGACTCAGGAAAGCACAGTGACAACAAGCCCTTGCACACTAGTCGTTTGTTTATTGTGCTGGAAGTAAGGTTAGCATTACGTGTGGTTGTCCAACATCAGTAATGGAGGCGGGTAATAAGAACAGCAAAGTGTAGTGCGCTTTTTGACTGCTGAAGGAGTAGGACAACGAGAAATTCATCATCGCATGTCTGTTGTTTACGGCGAACACAGCATGCCACGTTTGCGTGTGCTGGAGTGGCATAAGAGATTCCGAGAGGGACGCGTGTCACTGCAAGATGATGCTCGCCCAGGACAGGCTCATCATGTCATCACTCCTGATGTTATTGCTGCGTTGGTCATATCTGGGTAAACTGATGGATCACTGTGGAAGAAATTAGTTTTTTGATGGGAATAAGTCAAGGTTCTGTATACGCCATTGTGACAAAACACCTGCTGTACCACAAAATCTGCGCACAGTGGGTTCCACATCAACTCACGTAGGAACAGAAGACTCAGAGAATGGCTGCATCACTGGGTCACTTGATATGATACCATGAGGAAGAGTATGCTTTTCTGTCCCCTATTGCCACTGGGGATGAAACTTGGTGCCACCACTTTGAACCCACGAGCAAACGGCAGAGCCAATAGTGGAAACAAGTGAATTCTCACCCACCAAAGAAATCCAAAGCCGTACACACAAGTTCCGGTAAAGTGATGATGACATTCTTCTTTGACTGCAAGGGCCCTCTGATTGTTGAATTTCTCGAGCATGGGGCCACAATCAGCGCACAGCGCTATGACGACACTTTGCAGAAACTGAGACGTGCCATAAAGTCAAAACGCCCTGGAATGCTATCGAACGGCATTATCCTTCTTCGTGATAATGCGCGCCCCCACACTGCCAACTCTGTGAGGAATACGCTACAGACATTTGGTTGGGAAGTGCTTCAACATCACCCCTACAGCCCAGATCTCTCCCCATGTGATTTTCTCATTTTTAGATACCTCAAGAGAGACATCCGTGGACATCGGTTTGCATCGGACAAAGACATGTGTGGCTGGGTAAAGATGTGGTTCCGTAGACAGCCCACAGGCTTATTCAAGGATGGGACTGACTGTCTTATCTCCCAGTGAGATAAATGTATTAACAGTTTTGGAGATTACTTCTGATGTAAGAAATGTTCTTTAATATGTTTTGGCTTCTGACCCGTTTTCATTTGACTGCCCCACATAGATGTCCACTTGATACTGAACTCTGGGTTATGTTCACAGTACCTGACAGTAGAGATCTGAATTTATAGTGCTGTACAGTACGCAGACACATAACAACTAATATATACATTTCAAGCCAATCTAAAGCAATCTGAGCATGGGAAGGCTTGTTACATACTGATCTGGCACAGAAGTGGCTATTCAGGTCCTGAATTAGTGGACATGCATCTTGTGCTATGAAAGTACAATGGAAATACTACAGACGCTGTCAGAACAAATTAGAATCACACAAAAAATAAGGTTTACTTTATACACATTTCTATATCCCATTCTACTTATTTCAAAGTTCACAAAAAGAAATGTAAATCAATAAGGCAGTATAATTTACCAAAAATTAAACACTAATATAACTGTATATACAGTACCATATTTTTGAAGAACATAATTTGCCTATCCCAAGCTATTCCACTTACATCAAGGGGCATAATCTATCAAGTTACTTCTATTTTCTGTCAGGGAAAAGAATTTATTAATCAAATCTCACCTTCTACCAATCTCAAAATGTGCACGCAGAAAATCATTGAATGGTAACATATGTTGCTCTTTGCTGAATTCAACATGGTTTGCTATGTTCTGCAGAATCTTTGACATAAGCATCAGGCCTCGTTTAACAGTTGAAGGCACCTGCTTAATTACAATGCTCATCTCCTGTGGTGACACTATAAATAATAATATTTACATTAAATATGAGGCAAAAAGTTTGCAAAAGAATGATATGTTGTATAAATAATTAGACAGAAGAGGATCTACCAATAAAAGTGTAACAGAAAACAAAGCATCTGTGAGAATAGCAAATTCCTGGACAATAATTATATAAAAGTAATCTTCAAATCAATCTCAAATTATTTTAACTACAATAATCGTTTAAAAAAATGTAAAAAATTAGCTTTATAATGTCACTCAACTTACCTATTGCTGGATTGATAAAACGGAGAAAGATGACCGTCCCAACTGCTCCAATATTATTTTGCGGAAACAGTGGAAACCTTTTACTAAGCACCTGGTACAAACAGTGACACATACTTCGTAACTGTGGGGGAAATCTGAAAAAAAAAAAAAAACAGTTGCCACTATGAGAGGTCTAATAACTTCTGACTAAATTTGGGTACATCTATTGAATTTGAAGATAAATTTGACAGGTAAAATTCAATGATAAGTTAAACAGTTTCTGAGACTTCATCAAAGTGGTACCTGTCATCCTTATTTGAAATAACAAAACAAATTCTTGGTCCAAATCAAAAATGCAAAGAACCAAACATAAAGACAGTACTTTTAGGGGGGATAACATTCACTACAATTAGGCAACACTGTAATCATCATCACAGAGGTTAACATCCATCTGCACAAAATGCAAGATCAAAGAATGATTCTGTCACAAAACATGAAACTTTCAGTCACTGTCTATCCATAGCAGCAGACAAATTAAAACAAATCAACATGCATTAAATTCCCGAACAGTAGGAAAGAAAAAAAAATGATCATACTTATCTGAAGATGAGACAATGGCATCAAACACCTTCTGTGTCAGTGCAATCAAGTTTCTTCTGTTCTCCTCTATGTCTTCATTTGGATCCAATCTGTGAAAAATAATCTATATGTAACAAAAACAAATACAAAATATGCTAACCAGTGTATCATCCAAGATATAACCTACTTGAGGGTTGAACTGAAATCCAAAACAAGCATTTATTGTTGTCCAATAAAACTGGAAACCAGAGCAGAAATCAGGTGCCCTTCATAATAATGCCACTAAAATGATTCAGTGTAGGCATGTGCACATGCACGCACATTAATAAAAAAACTCAATATAAACTACAGTATTTTTCAGAACTGTCAGTGTGTTAGTTAAAATCTTAAGTTTCTTAAAAGTCTGTATATAAAAATATTTATCTTCATGAGCATAAACCTGATTTCATGTGAAGATCACTATTCAAAATGGATCAAAATTCAATTAGTAATTGGCCAGTACTACATTCCATGTATGCGCAGACACAATAGTTTTTCCGCATGAATATAAAAGAAAGGGCTGGTCTCCACCAAACATAAACTGAAACCAAACACACTTAAAGTAATCCTTACAAACAGCAAAAAACAGAGTGGAGAGAAGGTATGTACATTAAGTCACCGTCTGGAAAATCTATTACCCTTGCCAGCCTGAAGTGGAACTGTAAGTGAACACAGTGCTCTGTAGGGGGGAAAAAAAATTAGTGTAATGAAAATACTCAATAGGGATGACGACTCACCTAGCAGGATCCACTTCAAAGCTCTGATTAGGTTCTTCAAGTAATGGCCTGATCAAGGGCTCCAATAAGTTTTGTAGATAACTAGCACCATAAATCTTGAAACAGAATGCCATAATTTTGCTGCCCAGTGAATTTCCTCGGAACAGTGTTTGCATACAATCAGAAACTTCAACTTCTCGATAGAACATGTTCCACAGAAGTGGCGATAATAAATGTTTGGCATCAAACAGAGTTACAAATACTCTTGCCAGCTCATCCTGAAAGCAAAATAGCAAAATATCTTGCAAAGGTAAACCAAAATCTATGACTGTAATTTATGTAACATCAATATCAAGATAATTACTATGCCCTCAACCAAAATAATCTGTAGTGGAAAATCACAAACATTCATATTTCTTTTATTGTTAAAATAAAATAACATGCTTACCATCTGTGAAGTTGTCACAACATTGGCAAGAGCCATTGCAATGGGTAGTTCACCCTTATCACTAATCATTGTTGCCAACTGTACAAGTTGCTCAAATCTGTCTGCTAGAACAGTCTCAGCTAATGTGTCAAATTCAGTTCCTTGCTGAAGAATTTTTCTCAATACCTCCATGAATGCAGCACGGGTTTGAGGATCTCGGTTGTAACCCAAATCTGTTACAAGATGTGAAATATAAATACTGTTAAACCTCAGTTTCTGAACCCTTCTCTCAAAGACACTTCCTTATGGTCACCATGCACATCCCCTTTCCCCTTACATTTACTGTTTCCATGGGAGAAATCAAACTTGAACACTAAATCCACTTAGCCACTAAATTTCCACGAAGTGACAGAGGAGCTACAAAATTCTATATTGGATATAGACCACTGTAAAACATCAAGCTTCATATAAAACTATTTATTTTGACAATTCTTGAACAGTTTATTTGTAAGTCATATAATCATGAAACCAAACAATTCTGTACATAGGTTTTACAATGATTCAACCATGTCTTGAACTTTTAATAAAAATAATTTTATTTGTTGAATATAAAAAACTGACCTATATATACATATAAAATGACAAATCCTTCCTGCTCAATCCATATGGATCATCTACAAACTGACAGAGAAGTCCCAAAGCTTGACTGAATTTGCATATATTCAATTTGTCTACAAGATTATCCCTTACCTATGGAATGCATAAGACCACTGTCAATGTTGGCTGACAACAAATTTGACATGGCTTGTATTGTTGCATTGTGAAGGGTATTTAGCTTTCCTGCAGCCAAACGCTGACGGTTCACATCCTTTTCTACATCCTGTGCATCAGTGCAGTCATTTAGCAGATTCATGAACAATGTAAAATACCTAATGATAAAACAGAACATTTCACTAAAAAGTCTGGTAATACCACATGTCTGTAGAATATAAATCATCTCTCATCCATTTCTCAGTAACTGTAGACTACAGGTAAACCAGAAATTTGATTTCAGAATCATTCAAAATATTTCCAAGTGTTCAGTTTCTACTGAATTTTTCAATTCAAAGAAAATTACCTGACTTCTTACAGCAACCATGCCAGGCATAAGAAATATTCCACTCTGGGCATTTAGATTTCCATTAAATTCAATAATAATTATCACAATTAAGCACTGATACATATTAAACTACTTGCACTCAACTTCAGAAGATCCAGATCACAGAAATGCTATGTTCACTACAGAGATTTTGAGTTATTTATAAAATCTGAATTGAGACACTGTCACTACTCCAGAGATGAAAATTATTTTTAAGAATATCTCCAGTATTTATCACATTAACAACTGTAAAAATTTGTACATCTTAACAGTTTTTGGGCAAAAAAATACAACCATAAAATGTGTGCTCAATCAGTGTACCTTTGACATAGGCAATAATTTAATCACTAACACCATGTATTACGCTCTCTAACCTATTCTAGTTCCAAAATCTGTAGCTGATCCATCATTCTCTCCACAGCTGTTCCTAAACCTTATAGTTCTTAAAATATATATTCAGGGTTTATATAATGTATTGTACACATTACATTTCTTTAACATAGTTAACTGTGTTTCACATCCTCTATTTCCATATTCAGTGCAGAAATGTTTAACTCACTTGAGGAAGAGCTGGCTCTTAGCATCCATAAGATCACCACGATCAGATTCTTCAGGTTGCAGTGGTAATGCTCTGAGCAAAGCAGCAACTGCTTCCATGCATGCCTGGTCCAAATCTCTGAAATATTTATATTTCAGATATATCTCAATACATTAAATGTCATGAACATGGTGGGAAAACATTTGTTGGTGGGGATTAAAAGAGGAACAGGGAAAAAGACCTTATCCTCAAGATCTGTACACTGACATGTATGTTAAACTTATACACATTCACTTCCATCTTAAATGAAACTTTATTTACAATCTCCTTTACATAAAAATAAAAAAAAATATTATAAAATTAACTATTAGAAATCGCTACATGTTGAAACATGTTCTTGCCCATCCTCAGGCAGCTGTCCGACTTGTCAAAGATTGCTACATTTTATTTTCAGTGTAATTAAAATGAATTATTTCCTAAGTTAAAATATTTCATTGTTTTCAATCTTCATCATCCATTCATTAAAAGACATTTTTTGGAGAACATCATTTGTTACGTTTTCATGCACTGCTTTCCTCCTGTGACATTAGTGTTTTCCACAATGTGTAATGGTGTGATATATTAATGATTTCTGTTATTATTAATTTTACAAATTTTGATAATTGTTTACTTACACCTGTTATTTGTGTAGCTCGTATGGATGTCGGTGTGGTCTTATTATCTTGCTGTTATCTGCAATATGCAAAATATATTACTGTATGTTATTTGTTATGTTTTTGTGTCTATATGTTATTTTCTTTTTATACTTACGTGCCCCATTGGTATATCTCTACACTGTTGGACCAGTTGAGTGCATATCACTTATTATTATGGGCATTACTGTATATTATTTATGTTTTTGTGCCTATATGTTATTTGCTTTTTATACTTATGAGCCCCATTGGTAGGTATGGCTCTATGCTGGTGGACCAGTTCAAGGTGTGTCACTTATTATTATGGGTGTTATGTGTGCTTGTTTCCACTTTTACATATTTACTCGGGGTTTGTGTGTGGTGCTATCTGGCACAAAGTTCATGTAATGCCTGATGCTTAGACTGTCCCCTGAAGTCCACTGGGCAAACAGGAAGAACATTCAGTATCACAAATAAAGAAAACATTCATGCCATCAGAAACAGTAACAGTGATGCTGGATATCCAAACCATGTACTAAACACAAGTCATACATAAGAAATCATAACAGATACTATGGCTATCATAAAAACAGGAAAGAGGGGCAGAAAAATATTACATTTGTAGAATCAGTAGGGATAATTTACATATTAACGACACTTACATTGACACATATAACCCCATAATCCAGACATTATGTGAACTTTACACCAGATAGCAGCACACAGACACCACCAATAAAGACATAAAAGTGCAAACCATCACACAGAACACCCATAATAATAAGTGACACGAGCTCAACTAGTCCAACAGCATACACAAATACATACCAATGGGTCATGTAAGTATAAAAATAAAATAACGTACAAACACAAAAACATAACAAATAACATACAGCAATATATTTTGTACATTGCAGATAACAAGATAATAACACCACACTGACATCCACAGAGCTATATAAATAACAGGCATAATTAAACATTTATCAAAATCTGTAAAACTAATAAGCAATATACTGCCTCTGTCTTCAGGGTTGAAGAGGATGACAAAGAAGAAACCAACAATAAGGTGGAAACTATTCAATATATTTATAACCATCTGAAAAACAAATTTCACTAATTAAGCTAGACTGATTCTTTAGTCATCATCAATGTAAAATATTCTGTTATCGCCAAGGATCCTTTCTGTCACCAGCTTTACAAATTTATCGGTACATTCTGATCACATGTTCTTTCTACAATCTCTGACATCTCTTCTAGTACAAACAGCAACCAATGGCAGGAGCTCTAACGTTTCCATTATCATGATGTATGCATGTTATTTCTGAAGCAATAACCCACTACTGGTAGCAGTGAGACTGAAAATAAAAAGGATACGGAAGCAGCAATAACAAAAATTTTTGAAGATTTATTTTCCAGACCTTATACTGAATAGTCTGATGAAGAATTTTTCTGTCTAAAACATGTCTGCCATTTCAATGTTCCTGAAATTGTGCAACTTTTGACAAGTTCACAAGCAAGCTGGTATGCACACTAGCTGAATAAACACTGGTTCTCACTATGTTACCACTCAATATGGATGTCTGGCCCTAATATTTGTACCACAGGAGGCTGGGCACTAAAAAGCATGAATATAGAGTGGTATACAATGGCATGATATTTATACCAGCTTAACAAAAATTATTTAGTATCTACCATACAGAGAAAATAAGATATGAATCTCTGGAGGTGGAGAGACAGGCACATGGGGATTAATAACAGGCTTCTAAAGAAGGAATAGTTACACCTTCAACAAAGATGATGATGCAGCATCCCCTTCTGAAACATTAGTATCCACCTCCAAGACTATACAATGTTGCAACATAGAAGATCACATTCTTAATACTTACACCTACTGGGTCAGCTATTTTCTGGGTTCTAAAGAAATTCTAGTCCTTCAGAAGCCTAAAAATGATTGCACTGTAGATGTAACTTCTTGGTCAAATACCCAGGAATGAACGCATTAATTTAATTATCCAGTAGTGTTTACAGGTGATATAGTCATACCTAGTGATGACAGTAATATCCCCAGATCCTGGAGGGGCTATTTGATGTGATGTTCCCATCACCCAATCTGTCAAATACTCCACCAACTTGTTGCGGAACTTCATCTCTTGACGGAAAGCAAGATCATCCCGTCGTTTCATCATAGCTTCCACTAGCTGACAGACCTTTGTCTTTATATGGACAGCACGTACAGTCATATCAAGATAACGTACATACCTATAAAAATACAACATCAGTTTGTAATACTGACATCTCATATGCTTTCAATATTTAATTTACAACATAAAAATTGGGTTTATGATAAATGTTTTTGCGTAAAACATATTTTATGCTTCATCTTAACTGATGGTACAAAATTTACAGAAGTGACAACAGCTCAGCACTTCCCAAATCTTATCACAAGCCTTTCCAAAATAGCAAACACAAGTCCAACAAAGCAATCTGTAACATACTCGTACAATATCATTGGACAACAAACATTTAAACTGGTATAATAAAATAAGAAACAATATTATAACTTTCAGGAACGTGCAAGTACCCAAATCTTGAAACTTTTCTCTAATTGCCACCTTGTGGCTTCATATTTTGAAGTGAACTTCGAACTCTTCAGAGTACTGCGTCTTTGTAAAACTTAAGATGAAGGTCAGTGGTAAAAAGAAATTCACTGCACATTTAAGGAATAAAGGCAGTAATTTTAGATAACAATGCATACTGTATTACAGAATTGCCTAAATGGGACAAGATATATTTTCTCTAATTAAAGAAAAAATACTATCCTTTTGTAATGCTGCCCAGTCCTGTACTAGTACCCAAATAACCTTGAGGCCATATGGCTCATATCAATTGCACTCTTGTGGCTATACTGAGAACAATGAATAAAGATATATACTTTCCCTTTATTGAACCTCCAAGCTTTTATAATGTAGCTAGAAACTGCATATTCGAGAAGAGTAATTTTGTATACTTCTATGTATAATCTATCTTATACAAGCATGCAAACTTCACACATTTCTATCTATCGTAATGTTCAAACTTCAGAAGTGGTATGAAGTAAAAAAAAAAAAATGTAAAGGTATCCCTGTAACAGGCCTTGGAGGCCCATAGGGTTGTGAGATGTTGAGGTTCCCACATTTTCTAGACAAATGGCTCATAGATGGCGGTAAGGTTGTCAGCCTTACGCACCAGCCGCCCTTTACCCCTAAGAACACTCCAAGAATATTCCTGGTACTCATTTCTGTTAGAGGCTGAGTTGACCCCAGGGCCATAGAGCAGCTCAAGGATTAGGTAAATTGAAAAAATCCAATTATCTCAATGGGATTCGATCCTGTGACCTTCCAACTTGTAGCATAGTGACTCAACCAACTATGCTACCATAGTATCAAGTAGTAGATCAAATTTTGTGTTTGTAAAGGTCTGTCTTTAGTACACACTCAAGTATTTTCAGACATAATACACACATAGTACAATGTGATTCAGAAATTAAAATAAACAGTTTAATTTATTTTAGGATTATTTCATGACACTGTATATATCTCAGACTATATATCTTCAAATGGTAGAATGATCAGTGAATAATGAAATGGTCATGACATGAATAAGGTACTATCTCTACATTTTCTTGGAATGACTGAGGAAAAAATGAAAAATGCATCAGTCAAGATAGTCAGTGTCCTTGGCTGGATTTGAGTCAATTACCTTCTAAATACAATACAGAAGCATTATCATTTTGGCCAACTTACAAAGTACTACATAATACTTCCACTTAATACATATTATACATATATGAGGGAGAGTCAGTAAATAGGCCACAGATATAGAATGTAAAACATGTTATATTCAAACCTGGACAGAACATTTATTTCTCGATACATCCTCCATCAACACTGATACACTTGCCCCATCACTTTATCATCGTGTTGAAACCCACAGCACAAAAATCTTTTGACTGTCGTCTCAGTTAATTTCATACCTCCATTTCCTCATCTGCAACTACTGAACGTCTTTGAGAGAATTTCCTGACATAGTTGTGAACTGCTTTACGCGACAAACACTTCCCACCATAAACAAGATAAATTTCTTTTTGAATATCCTTTGCATTGAGTCCTTTTGCCTACACAAAATGCACACCAGAACACTTGCCCTTCAGTATCACAATTCTCAAGCATGGTTGCCATTTTGGCTACTGAAACCAGACTCTGAACATGCGAATGCACGTCTACTACCTAGACTGACATAAAGCTGGACTGTTCTGCCACCCAGTGATACACAGAGAAAACTTATCACATCCATTACAGATGTTTTACTTCCATTTGTGACCTATTTACTTACTCTCCCTTGTATGTGAACTATGAACTTACCTGACAATTGCTAACATCATTCCTTCTATACTGGTAACACCAAGATGTTCAGATGGTTGGTCTGTTTTACTATCCAGTACATTCTTCATGATGAAAATGGTATGTTCAATGAACTGTGTGTTGATGTCAGACACAATCACCTACATACAACACATCAATACATCACATCAGTGACAGCAGCAGCTTCACAAGCTTATATGAGGCACTATCGGAAAGTTCCCGGACTGTTATTGCTGCAACTGCCTTGGTGAAAGAAGATGAGAGGGGAAGCATTCAAAGGGTCAAACCTGGAATTTCCAGAACCTGATTTTTTCTCATAAGAAAACAAAATATTGAGAAATATAGTATTCTTTTGTTTATTTTATACCATTACAGCCCTCACATGGCAGTAGGACTCCAACCATCAGATGCACAAAAGAGTGATTTTCTTCTTTTTATTTACTGTAACAAAACCTGTAATAGTTAAGCTAATCAAGAAAAATAACATATTCTGAGGCTAATAAAGTGGCTTCACATGATACCTTTCACACCTGAGATACCAATGTCTGACAAATCAGGCTTTCTGATTGAAAGGAATTTTACTTAAGTTTATAAAAATGCTAAATTGTCTCTTAAATTTTACTGGTTTGATGAAAATTCTAGATTCCAGGATAATGGACAACTAAGAGTATACTGTACCTATTACAGGATAAAACAAAACGCAGGGGATTCTTAATCATTATGCAGTACCTAGATACGTATAACACATTTCATTAAAATACTCCTAAATGTCATGAACTTCAGTTCTTTTCTATATTTATCTACATGGAACACATTGAAGCGAAACTGCTTAACTTACAAAATCAATACTGTATATCATCTTCAAACTCAACTAATGATTTCTACTCTTAAGAAAGCAATGCGTCAATTTTAACTTTCTACCAAACAACATATTCCCATATCTGATCATGGTCCATCTGCACACAATTTTATTCACACACGCATGCACACACAGGTACAGTGATTTGCTAAGCCAATAAACGCCAGAATACATATCAGCAAATTTTTCAAAAGTCTCACATCTGCCAATGGGCAGCACATTTTAACCTTGAGGCTGGCTAAAACTATTCATGAGTACTGACAAACAGTTTTTAGAAAAAGAATTTCATATATACTTACCTTTAACACCAATGGTAGAAGACATCAATATTTTTTCCTGCATCAAATTTCTGTTTCCTACTTACAAATATCACTGTTTTTAAGATATAATTTGTATTTATGGAAGAAAGTTTCTGTTTACAGGAAATTAGGCTAGAAATTGACAGACATTTCTATTTGGAAAAATAAATACAATAAACATAGAGGGAGAAATCAGTCCTTGAAGACTGCATTTCAACAGTGCAAAAATGTTTAGTGGTCAGAGCATATAAGTTTCATAGAAATTTACCTGTCCTTGTTGATCGAAGAACTTCTCAACTATGGCTTTTATCTGGTCAAAAAGAATAGGATACAAAGCTGGAGACATCTCATGTCCTACTAACTCTTTCACATGTTTCTGGATCTGTGCACCAAATTTTTCATTGTTGCATACAAGTAATCGCAGTAACTGCCCCACAAACCTACAAAGGAGTGTAACAATCCACAACCACTTTCAGTATACCAAAAAAACTGCTTACTCCAAAATAAATATTGGATTCCACCATCCATTATACATAATTCAACATCAAGAATATAGCTTAGCCTTCATAATCTACACTGCAATTTGTAAAATTTTCCATGTCTAAGGTACATTCCAGTATCTCAGTACATAACAAGCTTGATCACATGTGCATAATCTTTAGAACTAAATGCTTAATGGTACTAAATGGAGCCCAAATAGCTTAGTTGACATAGCAACAGGCTGCATAGCCGAGGTTTGATTCCCATGAAGGGTAAGAGATTTTTCTCTTCCTCACAGAGTACAAGCAAGTTCTAGGGCCCACCTAGCCATATATTGGAAGCATAGGTGCTGCTAGAAACCAGTGTATCTGGGAGGTCTTGTGACCGGCCAATTCGATCAAGGTTTTCCGTGGTTTTCCTTGGTCCCAGAGCAAATGCTGAGTTGGTACCCAAATTCCACGTTGCACTGCATGCTTCACATGCAGCCCCCCCCAATAGTAACATTATGAAACTTATTATACCATAACTACACAAGAATGACATGTCTTATATCATGTATAATGATCCATGGATACGAAATAAATGAAATGAAATGAAATAGGTCTGTCTCATTTGTCTGTCAGCCAATAATAACCAAACTCGCAAAATGAATTTCACTCACGGAAAAAAGAAACAATGTTAAGGCTCGTTTTCATATGACACTTAAAGTCACATTTGCAGTCATAACAGTGAAATTTCTTGCAAGTAGCAAAGTCACAACAAATGTCAACAGAAATCAAACTAAGTTTGACTCTGTGACACTAAAGTATATCAACTTTAATCTAGATGTCATGTTACTCTGGCTTTAAGTTTTCATGGTGACATACATGTGACATTCAGTGTCACAACTTCATGTCACATGAAGATAAGCCTTTAGTTTGCTTGGGTTTAGAATATACCAAATATTCCCTTCTTCAATAACACAATGTTGAAAAGGCTCATCCATCCCACCTTCCCATTTCACTTTTTCACATATTATTTCAAGCTTCTTGTTCAAGTCTAAGTTCTCCCATGTCATTGCCATAATTGGACAGTTTCAAAATGTTTGCATTTTGTGGTAACCAAAACACAGCAGATATCTGACAGGGAAAGAACTTGAACACATGCCTGCATCATATTCTGTGACATCATCCAGGATAAGTTGAAGCTCTGGGGCAGGAAAAACCTGTGTTACAAGGAGGTGAAAATACTGCATGGTACATCCATCGACAAACCAAGAGACAAAATACATGATGAAACAAGCTATTGAATTGATGAGGAAAGTCAGAGAGTGTCATGTGATATATATTTCTCAATGGTTAAAATCTGGAGGAGGTAAGCTGTCCACAGATTCTGGAATGCAAACTTTCTCTGAGACAGGGGTAAGAACTACATGGTGGGTCATTCACTCATGGAGCTAAGCCTTTCTTGAGAAGCCGCCAATTATGCAGCTACTCAAGAACTTCCCAGCATTTTATGGAACCTGAAGCTTCATTACCATGTTCACAAGAGCCCTTTACTGGTCCTATCCTACAGGGTGGTTCAATGAAATAATTTTCAAAGCAAAACTGTAAGTACAGTTAGTGCAAAAAGTTACAGGAAAACAGTGGCAACTAGTCATGAATCACTCATTTTGAGGAAGGTGCATGGGGGAAGATTCTATTTTATACAATGATCTTCTTATATATATATAACATTAAGAAACTGAGAGTTCCAAAGGTTTTTGTTGCTATAATGAAGTCCTCGTTGTATGTCATACTTCCTCTACTGCAGTCTTAATGTAATTTCTGTGCTAGTCCTAAGTGCAATTCATGTTCAAGGTATGATGCAAGTCCTAATACTTGATGAGATATTTGTGACACTGTAATACAATACTTTCAAAATGTCCATTAATTTATATAAATGATTTCTGCTTATGTTAAAAAGAATTAACAACAGCCACTATGAGGTACTGAATGAATACTCCCTCATAAATTAATAATACACTTACTGAGTAACAGGGCAATACTGTACATCCTGACTTGAGTTGGCCAATTTACGAAGCTCCAGACTTGGCACAGGAAGCAATCCCAAACCTGCTGATGGTCTTGATGGAGACTTACGTTGCAGACAGACACCCCCAAGTGCACAAAGGAAACCAGTCATGTTTGCCCATTCATTGATCTGATCCTGTAACACATATAGCTGCTTAATAATATTCCTCCAACAAATATATATATACAGTGCGTACAATCAAGTGCGCGCCGCGGCTGCAATTTGCCGTGACTCATACCACCGCAGAACGCATGCAGTCGCGGGGAGGAGTTGCAACACGGCAAATTGCAGCCGCGGCGCGCACTTGATTGTACGCACTGTATATATATATGGGAGAGTAAATTTGAAGAGAAAAGTAATTTTTTGTCCAGAAAAAAAAAGCAACTGGGTGAAACTAAAATCACATATTAAAAATTTTGTTAAAAAAAATTAAGTATTATAATCATGACAGAAAGTGAGTTAAGAATATTTCCCAACATGAAAGCCCTAATAAATTCTCACAATAAAGAAAAAATGTTCACTACATTGTAAAGCATTTACAACAAAAAACACAGCATTCACAACTGATGGACTCACTGTGTGAACAAAATGGCTTAAAGATACTGTTTACCTGTAACATAATACAGAATATCTTACGGTAAGACTGTGCATGTCCATCTATAATTTACTCTCAATGACACTCTTGGTGAACATATTTTGGTTAAATTTTATAATGGGCTATCCCAATGAAATTTTCCCAATGAGGTGACTGGATTTTTCAACTGACCTCACCCTTCCAACTGCACAATGGCTCTGGGGATAACTCACTCTCTAACAGAAATGAGTACCAGGAATTTTCCTGGGAGTAAAGGGCAGTTGGCACATAAGGCTGACAACCTCATCGTCATCTGTGAGCCAAATGTCTAGAAAATGTTGAAGCCTTGACCTCTCACAACTCTATGCGCCTCCACAGCCTGTTACAGGAATAGCTTTACCTCTAACCCAGTGAAATGAAAACTTTAAATTATATTCCTATGTAGCTCTCACTACCTGTTTTACTACTCCATCTCAACCTTTCCAGCTTATTAACACTGCTCACCTCAAGTTCGTATTCCGAATTCTGGTGGGAAGCCCGCCGTTTGCCTATTGAACGATGGAATGATTCCACCTGACCATCTTCTAATTTTGCTTTGGGATATGATGTCAGCGTTTTTGTAGATACCTCCCAGTTGCGAAATGTTTCCTCCCAAGCCTATAAAAATTATTTACTCAAAGAAACCAATGGAAATCAAGGTAGTAAATAAACTAGGTATATTACATGCCTGCAGTGCACACAGAATCAACAATTGAATTTTCCTACTTCTTAATTCATTAACTTATCAACTGCATTAAGAACTTCCTTTATGTACTATTCTAGAGCACACAATATAAATACAGCATTGTCAAGTTATGGTAATATATAAAATGGGATACTGTTATACGCTACTTTTCTTTTAGAGTTTAAAGACCCTTGGGGAAGTGTTTCAGAAAGCTGGGCTTCAGTAAGTATGTTGCTCTACCTTAAAACATCACAAATCATTACAATACAACATAGTGACCCTCAAAAAGTTGGGAAAAGGACCAATTTTATCAAATAAATGCAACCATTGAATTATGACAAAAAAAAACTGTACTAAGCAGCTGAATGATTTGGCGTAGGTGTGGCAGATACAATTTCACTGTCAAATATACTGACCTAATCATTATGGATATAGGACATGCCCCACAAACAAGCCTTAGGTCATTCTCAATCTCTTCTTTGAAAGTACCTAGTGTTTGATCCAATGAAGTACTGTATTTACGCATGTATAGGCCGCAGCACAATTTTCAGACAGAAATTATAGAAAAAATAATTTTCTTGGAATATTATTTCAGGAGTAGAACACCCTGTATTACTAATTATGAATATAATTTTTTTTTAAATGAAGTGTGATTTCGAATATTTCGAATATAAGCCGCACCCCAGTTTTCCTCTTGAATTTTTGGCAAAAAATGTGCGGCCTATACATACATAAATACGGTACTTAATACCACACAGCAAACATCTTCATGAGATGGTGACAGTTGCTCAGCTAGTCAAAAAATTCCATGCCTTTATGGAACTTGGGGGGGGGGGTCATTATCATGCATGAAAGATATAATTTGGGACAGTCACACAACAAATAATCAAAAAGAAACAAAATAGACACTACTGTGTCAACATTTTTTTAGCTTGTTTTTGGTGGCATCGTTACGTGTTTCAACAATTTCACCAAGTCATCTTCAGGCATACATGAATACTATTTAGCTTCTGAATTGTGTCATTAATCAATATGAAACCATATTGTGTCTCTATGCTTTTCTATACTGATAATTATATCATAATTTTAAAACGTGTTTCAAATATAGTTAAAACTAGACATCAAATTTGATATTAAATGGATAAAAGTTAAAATTAAAATGTAAAATGGCTATTAAGGTATTTGTAGCCAATATTACAAATTCTACTGAAGCCTTGTGCCTGCTACATATCAGATGTGTACCGTTTGTTGTTCCACTATGGTAATGATATTGTGCTATGGGGTGGCTGCTTGCTGGGATCTTTCTTCAGAATATAGGTTTTGAGGGTTTTTTCTTAACTTCCTATTAAATATGTGAAGGGTGAACATGTTAGGGGTATCCCACTCAGGTTGTTTACACATGGACTGGGATGTTCTAATTTGATATTATGTATGCATACAGATCCCCATGGGGAATGTTCTTGTTGTGCTGTAGCTGTTCTGTCTGAAATGTACAACAGCCTACAAGTGCACCTTATCCTGAACCAGATGAATTCAGTTCGATCCTCAAACCCTATTTCTTTAAAATCCATTTTAATAATATCTTCTTCCACTAAACTAAAACTGATTAATTTGGACACATCCTACTATTTCTGCAAAGTGTGTGAAAACTTCACATAACTCTCCTCTCATTCAAAATGTAAAACAGAATTAATGTAACACTTTTTTTTTGTGTTATTTTGATGACTAAATCATTACTCACTGGCTGGACTCCATTTACACAATGCTCAATCTTGCGTAATAAGGCCATTATTCGTTTTTGCAAAGCTGCTCGGCCTGGAAGAAAAGATCATCAAAATATTTTTCCTCAAAATTCATCTTCTAACTCTACACAGTCCATTATAAGAACACAAGATGACCTAGAAATTATGGTATTTCTTAATGCTAAGATGATAATAAAGTTTGCAGAACAGCTAACTTACATCAGAGTATTACACAGCAAGATGTAAATGCTATACAGGATCCCACAAATTTGTGTTATGATTTTGTTTCACATTACATACATTGATAATCCAATCGAAAGGTAGTGGGATCGAATCCCAATGAGGTGATTTTTTCAATTTACCTGATCCTTTCAGCCGCACTATGGTCCTGGGGTCGACTAAGCCTCTTAACAGAAATGACTACCAGGAATATTCTTGGGGGTAAAGGGCGGCGGGCACATAAGGCTGACAACCTTATCGCCATCTATAGGCTGACTGTCTAGAAAATGTGGGAACCTCAACATCTATGGGCCTCCACGGCCTGTTACAGGGATACCTTTACTTTACTTGCTCTACATTGATAATCCTGTGTATATACAAGTGGCATCATTTGATGCTTGTAATATTGTAGTAATTTTATTATGAGCAATACATTTGACATTTATCCACATGGATCTAGTGGATAAAATTATAAATCAATAAATTAATTATTTTACATGTATGAGAACACATTATTTATGTTTCTTATCAGGGCTTAGGTCTCAGGATTGTGCTATAATGCTGAAATATGTTACCCAGTTCATAAACTTTCTTAATATACACATGTTCATGACTGTATACATAATATATTACATTAGTAATGTATCACTATCAGAACCCTTCAGAACTGATTTTATTAACTGTAAGTCAAAAAATCAAGAACTAATATGTATTTCGAAGCTTCAAAGCCTACACTGTGATATGTGAAGATAATGTGTCAAGCTGAGGACATCTGTCAGAGAAATAATTACATCAGTTATATGAGTCTAGCCAGGAAGTCATGAAAAATTGCTCACTTTGGAATGGTACACTAACTTCAGTTAACAGCAATTATGGCAGTAAATGTGTTCAGAGTAAGATAATATAAAATTCTGTTGGAAAAAAAGCTAAGATATTCAACACCATTATACCCACAAGATTTAAAAAGTATGAAAAATTACAGACATTACAAAGGTACAATATTTAAGGCACAATAGATTACTGTGGTTACGGTGCAAGGGCCAAGAAGGCCCACCCCTTAAACATTCAAGGTACAATATTTGATATTCATAGCTGAAAAGAGAAGCACCTTGTGAGATATGCCAAGCCTAACAAGTGAAAAGAAATCAGAATTCTCACAACTTTACTCAATAATGAACAAACACAGTTTCAGCAGATTCGGGGCCTAAATTCTGGATCACAGCAAAGAAAGTCTTTGCAAAGTTTCCACATTTAATTCTGAAATACATTTCTGGATGAGCACATATGTAGCAGATTGGTTCTCTACAGTTACATTTTTATACAACAGAATGACAAGGAAATTCAAAGCACAATGAAGACAACATGTGGATTTCATGTGAATTTAACACTATCATTGAACCACTCAATCCTTAGAGCAAAATAAATTATATAAAAATACCTTCAAAAGTCAGATCTTTTGTCTTACTAATACCTATGACCATTTTTCCTTCATTCTCTGTAGTATATGCCAGATGATCATACACACAAACACACCCATTCATAAACACTTATCAAAACAAAACGTAAATCCAAATAAATTGTACCATAAAATGTTTCTTTAGCAAGGGAAACTAAAACAGACACATGCAATGCATGGGTTTAAATGTGCATGCCAAATTTTAAAGAAATTAACATCTTTCAATACCTTACCAAGATTATGTTCACGGTAATAAACCCTCGACTCCTCGCTGGCTGTTTTGCAAAATAACATCATTTTAATATGATCAATGTAAGTTATAATGACTTATAGTTTACCTTAGATTATATCTAACTTCATGTTCCCACTCCTTGCTGTCTTTGTGCAACTTCGTTGATATATTAATTTTCACACTTCAACAATTTCATCTGTTTTCATTATGTAACACCACGTGTTTCTGCCTAACCGGCCATCATCAGGTTTATATGATGTTGGATTAAATGACCCTGCTGCTCTGTTGTCATGCAGTTCTGCTTTTCACATTGATGTAAAGTGCTTCTAAAATATTTTATTTTAGGCTATTTTTAGATTACCATGCTGTTGTTACTTTATTTGTAAGCACATGTCTGATGTATGTTTTGTTGATGTGTTTTTTTTAATTTGCTTCATGGTGGGTGGAGTCCAACTGTGCTCTGTGTAGCACAAACGGATATAACCAACACATCAACAAAACATGCACCAGACACGTGCATACAAATGAAGTAACAACAGCATGATAATCTAAAAATAAAGGAAAATAAAATATTTTAAAAGCATTTTATATTAAAATGAAAAGCAGAACTGCATGACAACAGAGAAGCAGGTTCATTCAATCCAGCATCTCATACATCTGATGATGGCCAGTTAGGCCAAACATGTTGCATTGTATAACGAGAAGAGACTAAGATGTTAACATGTGAATATATTGATGAAGTTGCACAAAGACAAAGAGGAATGAGAATATAAAGTTAGAACACACAGTGCAATAGGATGCTGCATTATAATATTACTTTATAATATATGTTGTATGAAACTGCAATATACTAACCTGTAGTGAGAATTGTTGAAGCTTGGGCTAATTCTTGATACAGATGATAATTTGGTAGTAAATATGTTACAGTAACTTCATCAGAGCCACAGCGAATGTCTGCTTCCTCACAAAGCAGTCTAAAACACGACATGGCTACCAACACAGCCTCTATATCTATGCTCCAAAGGTACATGAAGAAGACCACCTAAAGAAATAAGAATTATTGGAAAAAAACATCCTAACCTTAAAACTATAACTTACAAATATCAGTTTCTCTTACTGCACCACATTAAACTTGAAAAGGTTATTCCAAGTTATCAACTGTTCAAGTACAAAGAACTGAAACCAACAAATTAAGAAGTTCACTTTTCTTTTAACCACATGGTTTGCTAAGCAGCCTGTCTTCCTACTAACTGAAGCATTCTCACCATCTCACCATTGCTATTATTACTGCTAACTTCTGTCTCACCATCACTGTCATCACATTTATTTTCTTCTGATTACAATCATTGACTGCAATTCATTAACTGTAATACAGGCATCATCAGTACTTTAACAGTTACCATCTTGGCATCACACCACTTCAGTTTCAACATTTTTGCTCTGATATACCACCTAGATACATCTACAAAATGTAAACCAACAATGCAATCGTCACAGACTGCTGACAAAAATGTTAAAAATTACAAAAGCATGGAATGCAAGGGAACACACTTTTGTGTCACTGGTTATCAATGTACGTAGATACCAAATATTCTTGATGATATCACATGAAGATGATGAACTGCAGAATAAAAATAAAGTGTCATCTACATGTATAATGGAAATGCTATACTGAAAAACTAAAAAAAAAATGTGGTAAACAGTCAACTAGATATTATTCATGACCAATATAATACTTCAAATTTTAGCCAGTAAAAAAAAAACATGTATTAACAAATCAAAAGCAGTTACTTGCCTCCAGTTTTATATGCGCTTGCTTGCAAATAGCAACCTGACTCCCCAAATTGGCATAGTCCTTGTGACGGAGAAGGAAAGCATTTCTGCACATGAGAATATCACGAAGCCATTTAAGGATGTCTGTATAATCCATTATTTGGTGTTGAATGAGCTTTTGCGAGATGGTGAATAACACTTGTGAACTGCAAGAACATGCACGAACAAAGTGTTACAACAGAAATATGTATCTGCCTTTCTTAATGTTGAACAACGTACAGCATACTTGTATTTCAGACTAGATGTTAATGTTACATAACTGAGAGAGGTCAACACAAAGCCATGACATTATCATAAGCAATTCTGAAAAGTCTGCAATTCTACTATCCTGTGACAATACATTGCTGTGAGGGTTATGAATAACTACACATTACGTTGTGCATTCAAGTTCTAAGGTCTCCGATTTTTTTCTCACACAATAATCATACAAAAAATTTGAAACTTCTGTCACTTTTCAACGTAATCTCCCTGCAGCTGCGCGCATTTTTCACAACGTCGACGCCATGATTCCATGGCCGCTGCGAACGCTTCTGTAGGAGTCTGTTTTGACCACTGGAAAATTGCTGATGCAATAGCGGATTGAAAAACGGCATCCATGTCTCATCCATTGTCATAGTTGATGAAAAGGAAGTCCCATTCACGCCTTCATCACGTGTCAACATCGCCTGGCAAATTGCCATGCGTGCAGCCTCGTGGTCATCCGCCAGAATTCGTGGCACCCACCTGGAGGACATTCGCGTTCGCAGGTCTTCATGCAGGATTTTGTGCACAGATCCCATGGAAATGCCAACTTTGGGGGCGATGTTTTCCACACTCAATCAGCGATCCTCCAAAACAACTTTCTCAACTCGCTCGACCATGTTGTCAGACCGGCTGGTGCGAGGCCGGGATTGTTTTGGTTCGTTGTCACACGACGTTCGGCCTTCTTTGAACTGTCGCGCCCACGAACGCACATTTTTCACATTCATGACACCATCAACACACGTCTCACTCAACTGGCGATGAATTTCAATGGGTGTCGCACCACGCAAGTGGAGAAAACGAATGATTACTCGCTGTTCTTGTAACAAAAACGTCGCCATTTTAAGTATCAAAAACACTCCTCACACTCGCCGCTACCACTAGAGTTGTGTGTGCCGTAGAGTTCTGCCATCTCTGTCACGCATTCACAAAGAGTGCACACGTATTTTAAACTAAACCGCATGTGTCTATCTGCTCCCAGTCCTGAGAAAAAAAATCGGAGACCTTAGAACTTGAACGCCCCTCGTATAATGAAAATGTTTCAAGAGATCGGAGTAGATATACTAGGAGCATGTGAATTTATACATCTGACTGTATGAAAGTAACAGATCTAACTCTCAAACTGAAGTGTACATAGCCCACAAGGTTGTCATGCACATCCACTATCCCACAGAAATGATGAGGCTGGAGCAACACACTGCTTCCAACATTCCAATGCAATGTTCCACTCTCCCATACTGCCACCCAGCACTCACTGTCATTGTTTTCCAATCCCTGTCACTCCTACTTGCACAGACCCTACCTGCCTAATAAAGATACAAATAAATAGACTAACAGCCCATACGGCATACCTGCGAGATAAAGACTGCCACACATTTTTTGTACTGCAGTACTGTTTTCTTACTATGAACAGTAATACAAAATATAATTGTTGCAACCCACTAAGTATCTTCTAAACAAATTTAGCTTTGATAAAACAAACGTTACATACTACATACTTTCAATCTTATAACATGTTATTTTTTGGGCAAATGACATCCAAATACTAAATACTACTTACGCCGTCTGTACAACAATAATTAGCTAGGATGTTTGTATTCTTTCATGATACAAAGATATTATTAAAAAAACACAAGCATCTAAAGGCGCGTCCACATTACTCGTGCTCATGTGTCAGAAGCTTACTGCTGCCAGAAAATCAGGATCTAGAGCTGACGAAGTGGATGCCCAAACTGGTTTGCATACAAAGCCTTTGCATTTCTTCACAACAGATATCAGCTCCAGATCCTGATTTTCCGGCAGCAGTAAGCTTCTGCCGCACGAGCACGAGCAATGTGGATGTGCCTTAATACTGCTTTCTGAAATAACAATAAACATGATAACAAATTTAATTCCTATTTTCTGGTTTTATTGTGTGCATGTTAAATATAGGTATGAAATGTTATTTTCAAATTCATTCACAGTTAAAATATTAAACTGAATGAGAAGTGTGTGTCTTTGAAGACATACATGTCCAACTTCTTTGTATCTGAATCACCCATTATCAGTTTCATTAAGAACTGAGACACAAATACTGCACCTCACATCCCAGAAAGTATTGATGGGTGCTTCAGGGTTCCAAACTTCAATCTTCTCAGGCTGATGAAGCACCAAAAGAGCTTCCATGGCTTCCTGAGCTACGTCTGGCATCGTGGGTTTATAAACCAAACTCACTAACCCATTGATCAGATCCAGTGTGGAGCTCTGAATCTCATGGCCAGTCTTGCCCTGGTTCTTAACACAAAATCAAAACTTACAGTATATATATCTATCACATTTTATGTATCGTTTATTAACAATGCTGACAACAGCTCAAACTACATAGTGTCAACCGGTAGGATGATTAGTAAATAATGAACTGGAAGGAAAGTGCAAGGAAGTAACAACGGCCTAATTTGAGACACCATCTCAGCAGTTGCCTGGAGGGACCAAGGAAAACCATGAAGAAACTTAGTCTGGACAGCCAGTTTCAAACTTGGGACCACCTTAAAATGAAGCAAGACTGCTACCTCCTCAAGCACAGTAATCAGAGTAAGCACTGGTATATCTTATGTAATAGATATCTCACTCAGAATATAAAGAACTTTCACTCCAGTAAGATTTACAGGTCCTGTACAGTGAGCTGCAATCTAATATGCACATCAAATCCTGTGCCTTCATGATATCTGAGGTTCTTTCAGTGATGACAGAATATCGTCTTCTGGGATGTGACAGTATGTAGTCTGATAAAGGTTTACTCCTGAGAGACAAGGCATCACATCCCAGAACACACTAGTCTTCCAGTGTCATTACTACCCTGATATATGTCAAATAGGTGTGCAGGTCAATTCAACACAGCAGCTGACAATACCGCCTTGGATTTCAATTAAATTTTGTAAACTTCTTGAATCTGATGACAAATACTAAACTTAATAATGTTCAGAGCTCCTCTTCCATATCAACACACTTAACAGCCACTTTAATTTTCATATTATACTTGTGTATCACACATACTTACATTGAGCATTAACATTGGATCTGCATGGATGAGACGAACAATCAAAAGTAACAGGTTCTTAATAACTGGGATTTCATCACCTTTCTCTTTGAACTTTGAAGCAGACTCTTTACCTTTTAATGCAAATGACTGGAAACATATAACATTTTCTTAGTCACAAAAGATGCTTAGCATATATCAAAACTGAAAGCATGATATGAGAAAATCCAAAGTTTGAATTTTCTAAACAAAATACAGCACTTCTTAAGAAACATACCAGAAACTGATTTTAACTGCGTAAAACCTTTGAACACTCTGATGCAATAAAACTTATTATATATATGTACCAACTTTCTTATCTTAGAGGCTTGGAAACATGGCAATGTCGGATTTCTGGTTCTAAGTCATACACAGTATATATATCTATGCTGAGCTCCATATTTAATTATTAATGTCTAATTCTGTAACTAAATCCAATTTATTCTTCATACCTGGTACAAATTACATTCTTTTAGACCTTCTATTAGCCACTGGACTTCCTGCTGACCTTTTATACATCTCTTTAATAATAAGAAGAACAACAACAACAATAAAGGGGTAATTAACTACATTTATCCTTGCAGAATAAGTGAATACAAGCTACATACCATTCAAACAAAGTGGTCAGTTGACAAACCACTGTCACTGCCACACACCATTAATTTAAAAGAACAGAATGATTTATGGTCCTCCCATATTTCTGGATACCAGATAAGAGATGTAGCACCTATATCAAGTTTCTATTTTTCTACCCAGTAATGGATGCATCAGATTTAATTCTCAGACTAATAACTATGAAAATTTAAATATCAGAACAACCAAATTCACTATGAATTCAATTACCGGAATCATACGAAGCGTAGTATGAGTAATACATCCTTGTAATGCTTTGTTTAATGTATCAGTGAACATCAACCTGAGATCACTGGATTTGTTGTAAACCAAATCAATCTGAGGCCACCACGGTAATCGAGGCTGTGTTATAATCCTGCAAATGCAATACTAAAAACAGTCTTCATATTTCAAAACAGCTGTTTGGCAACAAATGCACATCAGTGATACATGTGAGTTACGTGCAACTGTTAAGCTATGATATTTAGTTAATATTTCTCAAAGACAAATATCAAGCTGTTAGGCATGTGTAGGTTTTTAATTTTTCAAGAATAAATCAAGAAGAAAAATATCTTAATCTTGATTCAAATATTTATTTCAAGTCTTCACTTGAAGAAATTTCATACAGCTGTGTCCGTTTTGTTCAGTATCACATAAACTACCCAAATCATCAAGATCACAATGGTGGAAACACTAGCATGAATCAACTTAATTTTCTTTTTTCTCACATGTTTAAAAAGGACATGGGCCTAGAACTGTTTTAATTCAATTATTTATCAAAGAAATTCACTGAAGAAGGATCTAACATCAAGAGGAATAAGTAGTACACTTTAGTACATGTGAAAAATTGGCTAGTGTGATACACTGTGGTTACAGTGAAAAATTAACCTAGTACAGAAAACTGTCATTCCTTCTTCAGTTCTAGAAATTTTTCTAAAGCCTTGTCTCAGTCTGCAAGTTATTCTCACACTCATGCCTATAACATATACGAGGACATGATACAGAATAGGATGGTACTTTTACAGTATTTAAACTATAAGAGAAAAAAAATCATTTTAACTAACCAACCCCTTTGTACATTAATGGCATTGAAAAACAAAGTTCAATGATATGCTTATGGACTTTACATATTACTTTATATAAAATAACATACAAGCTGCTACACAAATGTTTGGAAAACAATATGCTTACATGAGACATTCTGTAACTAAAAGAACTGTGATGAATATGACCATTGCTAGACAACAGTTCCATATGCATGTTCCTGCAGCAATGAATATGTGCGGAATAACCCACTGCTAGACAACAGCTCGCCAAAAGCATGTTGTGGCCTAATTTCAGATACTATCACAGTATTTGTCTGGAAGGATTCACAAAAGCTAAGAAAACTTAAATAAGGGCCATCGGTTCCTTGGCACAAAACCACACATCTCTCAAATACAAGTCACAGATGTTACATGCTTCAGCCAACATATTCAGTAAATAGCAAAACTATCATACCTGTACAAGGAGCTGATGAGAACATAATGGTACAAGAATGAAGAGTTGGGGTTGAGACACACTTTGAGTGCTTCATTGTTGTGTGGCTTGATACGGAAACATGACACAAAACAATCAATCATTAAGTCGATATCATGTAGAACGTAATTCTGTCCACGGGTGAACGGTTTACTAGGACTGAAGAGCAGATTCTGTGAAAGAAATCATAGCACAGGCTTCCTTCATATCAATAGTTTCAGATGTTACTGCATAGTTCATGACCTTTCTACAGGGTGTACATATATATATATGCAGGATGCAATATGGATACCTTCTAATTTCCAAACACAAAGTTTTTGCAAACCACATGACATCCAAATTCAAACTCAGTTCTGAGCCTTTCACTCATTTTTATCCATTAAGTATGGGTTGTAAAATTTGGAAGCTTTAGGGTTGTTCAGTAAATAAATTCAAATAATTTTTAGCATTTAAACAATCAGAAGAAGAGTGTTACATTACAAATTAGACAATATTTACACATCCACAATAAAACAGATGTGGTATTTAACCCACTGCCAACTAACATCATTTCTGAACCCAAAGACCCATACGATGTCGACAATATGTCTTCCAAGTGAACGCTTAGACAGTACCAGTATTTTGACTTGCCATCAACAGATAACAGCTTTATGCTCTTCTGTGGTCTTTTTTTTTCATCATGGAATGCATTTTATTTACAGATATGAACAAATAATCTAAAAATAAGATATTTTTGGTAACTATATTGGAACATCAGTGATATTTTACCACTTACATGTAGCTGCAAGGGCAGGAAGAGTATTGTTTAAAGAAGTCTTCAAAAAGTTAAGAAAATTCTCATTAAAACAGTAATTTCTGATTTCTGCTATTATTAACTTGAACATAAACATGTACTTGATCATTCTGCTGATGGGGCATGAACTTTATGATTTTCAAACTGAAAATAATGAACAATCACCCACCTTGAGTTCATTAATGATATTCTGGACCAAGGTGAAAGCTACATTGTTGGAGTCCAGGTTATTGATGTAGGTAGAAGCTTTACACAGTTTGACACAGGTAACAGCAGCTGCTTCAGTCAGCTGTTTGCTAGTACCATGCTGTCCTATGGCTCGTTTCACAGAGTCAATAAACTGCTTCTTCTTAGAATGACGTGGTGAACAAGGTGCCCCAGAGTCTGCATTCACTATCTCCTCCAGAACTTTCTACAGCCAACCACCCAGCCAGTCAGAAACACGTCAGCATTGGAAAGTGTGAGAACATGACAAAGGTTCAGCTCCAAATCTGGTACACAAACTCTGAAAAGTAGCGTACTACTTCCCTACAAGACATTCATCATTAATTTGCCTGTTCTTGCTAATACAAACTGATCCCAAATTACAGATGCCAAAACGTTTAAGGGCGCAGTAAAACTACTGAAATCTTAAGGATCTACAAATGAAGAATTCAAAAGAAACAAATATATAATTTATTAAAAATGAGATATTGAATGTTACACATAACTAAGGCTGTGGCCAATTAACCCTGACAGAGGTTACAGAATATCTATGACAGCCATCAATCTGAAAAGAAAGTAACATTCCACAACTCTCTTACGAGTGATGTGGTGACAAATGGGAATTCTATGTGTCTACGTGTCAAGTGATCCAGTGTAACATTCTGTGCCACTGTAAAATACACACTTCTTATGAAAAGAAATCTTCATAAATATGCATAATGTTACTGATTAGAAGCATAAGTTTGATCTTCATATTGTCGCGTATCGNTGTTCCCTCACATTCAAATAAGCCACTCCCCTAGTTAAACAATATAATACAATTTAATATGAAATAAAAATGCTCACAGCTGTGTATCCAATTCACAGTCTCAAAATCTGAGAATCATATCTTGAAATCATTAATGCTAAATGCCTAAGATAAAAATATAAAAAATTATGAATCAAATATTTACATGTTTATATAATTTCTTAATGCTTATGTGCATCAACATAAAACTTGTTCCTAAGCATCAGCTGTATCAGACAATTGCAGACTGGTAGAACCTGTTCCATCAACTCCTTACATTCATCAGAGCAGTGGTTCTCAACCTTTGTCAGACCATGGCCCAGCAAACTCATTTTTCTATAAGATGAGGGCCCAGTACTGGGCTGCGGTCTAGCAGTTGAGAAACACTGCATTAGAGAAATGCAATAGAGACCACCACTTAGATTATTACATTCAACTGTACTACATGCAGCCAAGTGTTAAGGTACTATTAACCTAGTATTTACCTGATGAAAGTGAAGGCATACAAGGAAACCCTGAGTCAGGATAGCTGATGTCAGTAATCAAAGCTATGACCTCCCACATCCAAAGAAAAAGCATTTAACTACTGAACCAAAACCTTATCATTAAACATTTTCATAACTGTATATGTATTTGTAGTTTTATTCTACAATACTGTCAGCAAATCAGACTATACAGTGTTGAATGATAGGATGATAGTAAAAGATTAACTGGAAGACATGATAAGAAAGCAGTTATGGTTTATTTTAAGGTATACTCTTGTCTCTTTCTGGAGAGACTGAACAAAATCATGAAGAAATTCAGTCAGGACAGTTACCGTAATGGACAAGAATTGAACCAGGTGCCTCCTGAATATAGGTCAGAAACATTATACCTTGAACCATCTTTCTCAGCTAAAATTTTTCATCATGAACAGTTCTTAAATTTACTGCCCATACTAAAGAGACCCCGTACAGAAATTCTTGTACATGGCCTAATTAGAACGACAGTAAGTCAACAACATTATCTGAAAACTATCAATAAAACTGAAAAATATTATCTGTGATTAATATTTCACTTTTTGGCTTATCTTCTTATCGGCACAAAAGATCATCCCTTTAGCCCATAGATAAACATTTAATTTCATTGAAATATATGAAACAAAGGACATATATAAATATACGCATGCGTATACATTCACACAGCTTTTTGTGAGTGTCTACTTTTAATTTCATTAGTTACACTCAGAGCTATACAAGACTTTTGAAAGTTTGTGACAGTGGTAAATAAATACAAATATTATGTTTCTAGACATTATCCATAATCCTGTTATTATTTAAAAACACAACATTTCAGAGACTTGACTATGTCTAGCTCTATTGATTTGGCCCAACTGAATAGGTTTTACCTGAAGATGGAGACAGAATCCAGCATCTGGAACACTGTATCTTTAAATAAAAACAGGATGATGGATAATGTCCAGAAACATAATATTTGTACATAAAATTTCATTGATAAACAACACTGCCAGAAGAACATAAGCAAGCTACATATATATAATAACACAGATACAGATAGTCTACATCGGTACTCAAGTGCTCCAGTACTTTGAATGACTTCAGTTTTTAAGGAAGTAAATTATTTTGACTTTCATCTGATCATGCTGAATACCCAATAATTTAATGGCTGAACATTTCTGCATCACTGTACAGTATGTATTACTCTAAGTCAAATAATAGTAACATCATTTTGCCATTATGAAAAGATTCTATCTACCACATATTAAATCAAATGGAGCATGTGGAACAGGTGATGGAGACCACAGCATTTACACAAGCATAAATGTCACAACAGGTACAACGGTTTCACACAGTAAAATTCATTTGTGAAGATGATGGCAGCAAAGTGATGTATCTGCCACCATCTCCTCACTAAGGAAATTGGGAAAATATTTTGTTAAGCGTTTCCTTTGCCTGCATGCCTCTATTATATGAAGCACTATGTTCCAATCTACGTAGGTAAGTCAATAAGTAAGTTACAAATTGATATAGAACTTAAAGAAATAAGAGTACTGATTTGAAAAATGCTTTTATTTCTCAGCATAATCTCCCTGCACACTGAGGCACTTGTCCCATCGTTTCATAAGCCTTACCCTCATATTTCATGGAATTTTAATGACTAGGACATGCTTTTAATGTCCAAATACAGTTTACAGACACTGATAATTAAATAGTTTTCCAAAATCCAGTCCCACAAACAGCATAGTACTTACAGGTGAGAGAACGAGAAGCATGATCTGAAGTGGCCACACTGCAGCTCTTCCTTTCTTGTTATCAGCAAAACTATCCAAGATGTCAAACAGACCCTCACAGCACTTAGCTAACTCCTCATTATGCTTTTTCTACAACAAAGAAGAATAAAACATAAGATCATTTTTCAAACTTGCAAAATGCATCTTACCCCAGAATTGACCTACAACCTTACAGCTATACAGTTAACTTTCATAAAAAGCTTCATGCCACACAAGATAAGTTTCAACATCACTGTGCAATAAGAAATAACAGCATATACACCACTATTAAATACCTGTAAGTCTGCAAATTCATTAGGATATGTATCCATCCAGTTCCAGATAGCTTTCTCCAATGAAGTCATAAGCACAAGTTGTGCAGACTTTTTCAGTAATCTGAACTTCTGAATAGATTCTAATAACAGGACAAGAAAAAAAATTAATTTATACACCAAAAGTTTTATCATATGTGAAATACAGCCAGCCAATAGAAAAGAGTATATAAGCAAATAATCCTAGAAATTAATCATTTATTTTTCAAGATACTGGTTTAACATTATAAGAGAATGGCTGAGTACATACAGTAAAATATTTACATATAGGAATAAAACCATATATCCTGAAGAGATATGATATTAATTAATATCAATGTAATATATCTGGATAAAGAACTCAATACTGATGTAAAGTCAGTATACCTATATATCACACAATTTCTTGATACCATAGAATTGCTCATATTTATTGATAAGTACTGAAAAATTAAACATGAATAGCCACAATGACAGTTGTGTTAATGTATGTAAAGTCATCATACTGTATTTAAGATTGGATATTATACTTTTCAGCAAAGTTTAAATTTGAAGCACACCTTGCTGTAGTTGTATTTAAGAATGGAGATTTTAAACACAACAGGTGACATACAATGTTCACAGTTGAATTTACTTTGGTACATGAGCAATTTAAAATGTTATAAAGTGATAAAATGATTCAATATCAAAATAAGATTCTATTGTAATAGTACAGGATTTCATATCAACAGACATTCTTGGCATTTATATACAATTCCTACCTGCCTCTATCAGAGGCTATCTAATAAAAGAATTCCTACAATAACATATCTGTAACATGATCATACTGTAAATTTACAGTTAACTGAAGTGCTTTTACAACTGTCGACTGGAAGATAACATAACAAATAATGACCTAAGAACAATATAAATTTGGGATTCTCTCAAAATTCTGCTTATGTCAGCAACTTAATTCTTTGTACTAAGAATGAAACAAATGTTATATGAATGTGATACTCTTTATGCATTAAAAAGCACTGCAATAAATCAAAGTGAAGACATTTATACAAGTAGAATACAAGCACATAAAAGACCCCCTTCAGAGAATGCAAAATGTTATGTCTGCCAGAAAAAATTCATTATGGTACATTTTTCATATGAAAGTATCACTTTCAGGCAAAGTAGCTGATGGTGATGCTCTGTTTCTGAAAAAAGAAGCAGATTTGTAGTCTGTTCCAATTACATGATTACATTTGCTACCTTATCCTTCCAAAACAAAAATTTATTTGTGAAACACTGTAAAGCTTAAATGCATGGGAGCTGCTAAATCAAGCAATTGTCTGAAGGAGAAAGGTAAATGGAACAGACAAATTCAAAAAGAAAATAACTCTTTATGCATGAGTTCACTTACCGATTCCTTTTAAAAACGGGAATGATAAGTTTGTGGACAGAAAAAGTTTGGGAACCAATATTTATAAGTAAAACACACTCAGAAATAGGACCATATTCCAAGATCAATAACATAAAAGACTGCAACTGATCACTAAGACTTAATGTAAAATTAAGTAAGCAAGTATAAATATGGTTTGAAGATTGAAGTCATATTCAAGCAAGATTTAAAGTCCATTAGAGTTCTGATACTTGATCGCTGTCATTCAACAACAGGCAGCCATTACCAGACTTCCATTAAGTTCCATATATTCACTCTGTATCCATTTATGTGCAATTAAATGATTAAATATAATGTTGGAGGGGTAGATGGACCACACAATCCTGCACTAACTGCATATATTACTGCCAAATAATATACAGCTGATCACATATGGTGCACTTGAAAGGAGCGCAGAGGAAACATTCAACATACTAGCCTGGCATTCAGCTACAGAAATTAAAGAACAACACAGAAACCTTAGGATAATCAGTGTCCAAGACATGACTTCAACCAGGCACCTCCCAAATACAAGTAAAAAATATTACAAACATGAGAAAACTTGCTCACTAAAATATGCTAAACCTTTCCTCAATTTTGCAAAAAAAAAAAAAATTGTAAAAGGAGGTAACAAGAGTTCAAAGGAGAACTTAGTATTCAATGCAGAATCTGAGGTTCTCACAGCAGTGGTATGAAGCACTTTATCTTCTGAAATATAACATCATGTAGTCTGCTTAGAGTCACAGACATTTCAGAGGAATATATCAGCTCCATCTCCAGCTTGAAGATGGAGACACGTTCCCACAAAACTGTGGCCGACATTCAACCAACTACACAGCACTATATCTCAGAAGATACAGCTTTTCAGTGTTAAATGTTTCACAAGAGCTACATAACTATTAAACTTCAGTAACAATTTTATAAACACTACATAAAAAACATTCATAATAACAGCACAATGTCTTATTTGACTCGGCTAACGTCGGCTTCGCTCGGCTCACTTCGGCTCCGCTCGTGACGTCACCGCGTGTTGCGCGTTGCATAGCTACCAGGATGCGGGGTGATTACTCGCCTATTACGCGAGCGCTACGTTACCGCTACGTGCAGCTGGGGAGGTAGGGGTCTACATTTGTCAATATTATAAACTCTGAAGCCTGAAATGCTTTAAATTAGTTAGTAAAACTCATTTTACAGATAAAATAAATTACGTAAGGTAGGTACTAACCACTGAGGAGAATATTTGGACCAAAGAGAGATGAAGTGACAGGAGGTTGGAGGAAACTGTACAACGAGGAGCTTCATAACTTGTACTCTTCTCCAAGTATAAGTAAAATGATCAAGTCAAGGAGGATGAGGAGGGCAGGACAGTAGCACAAATGGGGGAGACGAGGAATGTGTATAGGATATTGGTGGGAAAGTCAGAAGGAAAGAGACCACTGGGAAGACCGAGGCATAGGTGGGTGGACAATATTAAAATGGATCTTAAGAGAGATAGGCTGGGATGGTAAGGATTGGATTGATCTGGCTCAGGATAGGGACCAGTCGAGGGCCCTTGTGAACACATTAATGAACCTTCAGGTTCCATAAAATGCTGGGAAATTCTTGAGTAGCTGCAGAATTGGCGGCTCCTCCAGAAATGCTCAGCTCCATGAGTAAGTAAGTGAGTAAGGTACTAACCATTCAGTAATCGAATTAGTCTGTCAACATCCACATTAATATGTTGAATCAACTCAATATCACTATAATCTGGATTTTCTTCATTGCAGGCACTCAACTCCTGTAACCTAGAGGAAGAGAACGTTTGTATTAGTCAAAAATTTTAACTATTTAACTTTATTTAACATACTAGAAGTTATCATGGCAGAGACTATGAGGAATGCTGTCTCTGGGGATGTGGCATTGTGTAAATATTGTATAAACTGACCCATCGACTTGGGACACTGCATTCAGTTTCACAGTACTTCCATCCTCGCTACCAAGACCCAATATATGTATCGCATCTTTAGGGGGGCCATTTAGATTGAGCTCCATCCCAACAATATTAACAGAGAGGCTGGGATTTGTGTCAGCAAGTCATGGAAGCCTCTCATCTGCTCCCTTAAGAAACCTCCAGAACATGATGCCAGATCCAAAAGGCTACACAAGTCAATGCACCCTTGGCATCTTAGCCCTGAGGCTATTGGGTTAATGCTCTCCCAGTATCCCTCCCTTTCCCCACCCCCAACATGATCCTATACTCTCTCTGGTCTGCCACCTGCTGGCCCATCTCCACAGACCCTTCCCCTCTCCTCTCTATTGATTTCCCATGTGGCATACTCTCCCTCCCTTCCTGTTCTTATGTAGTTGGGTGTTTTCAACTGCAGAACCTGCGCACGCTGGTCTCTCGCCCCTGGATTTTTTCTTCTTTCTTCTACCCTGAAGATGGAGGTGATACATTCCTCCTAAACGTCAGTTTGTACAATATCTACATTGCACTGCATCCCAGAAGACAGCATTCTTCATATTCTTTATTTATTTTTAAGTCCTGTTACCTTACTCACCTTCCTGATATCCTATTAAAAACTGCATTGAAGAAATTCAAGCTTAATGCAAATAAAACTTTAGATGCCAAATTTTTTAGCTGCAGCACTGTTGGATTGTCATTTGGGACATCTGCAACAAAACAATAACATAAATCATAGTGCACTGTCTTGGTTACAAACTTAACTAGGAATAAAAATAATAGGCACTGCTGAAACATATTGCAATAATAAGCATAATTTTACCAGTGAACACCCATACATCAATTTGTGATGACACAACTCTAACAGTTAACTCCGATGCAGTAGTTTATAGAAGAACTCCATAATTAATGGAAAATTATGGATCATAAATGAAGCACAAAGCCTCCTTTCACCGAACAGCATACAATTTAATGGAGAGGACCAATTTTATTTACTTTTGGTGTATGAAGCCATCCTTTAGAAAAACTAATTTCATTTTAATTTTATAAAATTGTTCATCATGAAACCATCAGTTAAAATGTATTAAAATAAGAAAGAATTTTAGGGTACCTTGGCAAATGATCTGGATATGTCTTGCATCTTTCACACCTGGCTTCCACATATGAAACACTTAGGAAAATGTTATAAGGAAACTCAATTGTTAAAGGAACTAAGAGGTATCCCAAAACTTAATTTCAATTTCTGTTTAAATCTCTTACCTATATAAATTATACAAGGGTCTTAATAACACCTCAAAAGACTTCACTTCAGAAATCTCCAACATTTTACTCAGTTTCTGAAGAAACTTACCTAGACTTGGAGTAAAACACTGACAATGAGCAAATGCAATGACAATTGCACTGAACTAAGTGAATAAGGGAAAAATCACAACCATGCTTAATTATTAGCATATTTTCTTTCTTACAGGTGTGTTTGTGCTTGTGTGTACACACATGAGTGTTAGACACATTTGCTGATGGGACATTTACAGTGGGTATTCTGCCATACAGGTTGCAGTAAGCAGGAATTCCGGTGAACCTGTACCTTGTTTTGGGTACTTGGATTACAAATCCTTAGCCAAACAATATTCACTACACAACCCTCCAAACGAACACTGTAATTCAGTTCCATGAAAGCATGTCCCACTCGCATAAGATATTCCAAACACAATTCTTTTCCAGGGTCTCTCAGTGCCCTCTAGTGATGTATTAGAGTGAAGGAAGGGAATATCGTGTGAAGTGCTTAATATACTATTTTAGTCAGTATAACCCTTCATTATGATTTTGTGCTGAAACAAATATGTCACTTTTTGGATAAACATACCTCTGCAAGACAAACTACAGCAAGCTGAAGTACATCAAACACAACACAGAACCAAGCTCAAACATGGGTTTGTACAATTGGATGATTTCAGCTTGCTGTTTTGAAGCAACATGTAAATACAGACAGTGTTTTAAACAAATCAGGATCATTCTGGCCATCACTGTAAAATTCAATTACAAGTAATTCTGTGTGGTCTCTCCTTTAAT